>NW_024544913.1:0-139814 GCF_018167655.1 Microtus oregoni | reverse complement strand
CTCAGGGTGCTGGGTGCTCGGTGCTCAGTACGCTGGGTGCTCAGTACTCAGGGTTCTGGCTGCTGAGTACTCAGGGTGCTCGGTGCTCAGTACACAGGGTGCTGGGGTGCTCAGTGCTCGGGGTGCTGGGTGCTCATTACTCAGGGTGCTGGGTGCTCAGTACTCAGGGTGCTCGGTTCTCAGTACTCAGGGTGCTGGGTGCTCATTCTCGGGGTGCTGGGTGCTCAGTGCTCGGGGTGCTTGTTGCTCAGTACTAAGGGTGCTGGGGGCTCAGTACTCAGGGTGCTGGGTGCTCAGTACTCAGGGTGATCTGTTCTCAGTACTCAGGTTGCTGGGTGCTCAGTGCTCGGGGTGCTGGGGTGCACAGTGCCCAGGGTGATGGGTGCTCAGTGCTCAGGGTGCTCAGTACTCAGGGTGCTGTGTGTTCAGTGCTCAGGGTACTGGGAGCTCAGTACTCAGGGTGCTTGGTGCTCAGTACTCAGGGTGCTGGGTGCTCAGTACTCGGGGTGCTGGGTGCTCAGTACTCGGGGTGCTGGGTGCACAGTGCTCAGGGTGCTGGGTGCTCAGTGCTCGGGGTGCTGGGTGCTCAGTGCTCAGGCTGCTGGCTGCTCAGTGCTCAGGGTGCTGGGTGCTCAGTACTCAGGGTGCTCAGTGCTCAGTACTCAGCGTGCTGGGTGCTCAGTCCTCAGGGTCCTCGGTGCTCAGTACTCAGGGTGCTCAGTGCTCAGTACTCAACGTGCTTTGTGCTCAGTTCTCAGGGTGCTGGGTGCTCAGTACTCAGGGTGCTGGGTGCTCAGTACTCAGGGTGCTGGGTGCTCAGTACTCAGGGTGCTGGGTGCTCAGTGCTCGGGGTGCTCGGTGATCAGTACTAAGAGTGCTGGGTGCTCAGTGCTCAGGGTACTGGGTACTCAGTACTCAGGGTGCTGGGTGCTCCGTGCTCAGGGTGCTGGGTGCTCAGTGCTCAGGGTGCTGGGTGCTCAGTGCTTGGGGTGCTGGGTGCTCAGTGCTCAAGGTGCTGGGTGCAGTGCTCAGTGCTCAGGGTGCTGGGTGCTCAGTGCTCAGGGTGCTGGGTGCTCAGTGCTCGGGGTGCTGGGTGCTCAGTGCTCGGGGTGCTGGGTGCTCAGTACTCAGGGTGCTGGGAGCTCAGTACTCAGTGTGTTCGGTGCTCAGTACTCAGGGTGCTCAGTGCTCAGTACTCAGGGTGCTGGGTGCTCAGTGCTCGGGGTGCTGGGGTGCTCAGTACTCAGGGGTGCTGGGTGCTCAGTACTCAGGGTGCTGGGTGCTCAGTGCTCATTGTGCTGGGTGCTCAGTACTCAGGGTGCTGGGGTGCTCAGTACTTAGGGTGCTCGGTGCTCAGTACTCAGGTTGCTGAGTGCTCAGGGTGCTGGGTACTCAGTACTCAGGGTGCTGGCTGCTCAGTACTCAGGGTGCTGGGTGCTCAGTGCTCAGGGTGCTAGGTGCTCAGTACTCAGGGTGCTGGGTGCTCAGTACTCAGGGTGCTGGGTGCTCAGTACCCAGGGTGCTGGGTGCTCAGTGCTCGGGGTGCTGGGGGCTCAGTGCTCTCGGTGCTGGGTGCTCAGTGCTCGGGGCGCTGGGTGCTCTGTGCTCGGGGTGCTCGGAGCTCAGTACTCAGGGTGCTGGGTGCTCTGTACTCAGGGTTCTGGGTGCTTAGTGCTCAGGGTGCTGGGTGCTCAGTGCTCAGGGTGCTGGGTGCTCAGTGCTCTGGGTGCTGGGGTGCTCAGTGCTTAGGGTGCAGGGTGCTCAGTGCTTAGGTTGCTGGGTGCTAAGTGCTCTGGGTGCTGGGTGCTCAGTGCTTAGGGTGCTGGGTGCTCAGTACTCAGTGCTCGGGGTCCTGGGTGCTCCGTGCTCGGGGTGCTGGGTGCTCAGTGCTCTGGGTGCTTAGTGCTCAGTACTCAGGGTGCTGGGTGCTCAGTACTCAGGGTGCTCAGTGCTCGGGGGTGCTGGGTGCTCAGTACTCGGGGTGCTGGGTGCTCAGTACTCAGGGTGCTGGGTGCTCAGTACTCAGGGTGCTGGGTGCTCAGTGCTCAGGGTCCTCGGTGCTCAGTACTCAGGGTGCTCAGTGCTCATTACTCAGCGTGCTTTGTGCTCAGTGCTCAGGGTGCTGGGCGCTCAGTACTCAGTGTGCTGGGTGCTCAGTACTCAGGGTGCTGGGGGGCTCAGTACCCAGGGTGCTTTGTGCTCAGTGCTCGGGGTGCTGGGGGCTCAGTGCTCTGGGTGCTGGGTGCTCAGTGCTCGGGGCGCTGGGTGCTCTGTGCTCGGGGTGCTCGGAGCTCAGTACTCAGGGTGCTGGGTGCTCAGTACTCAGGGTTCTGGGTGCTTAGTGCTCAGGGTGCTGGGTGCTCAGTGCTCAGGGTGCTGGGTGCTCAGTGCTCTGGGTGCTGGGTGCTCCGTTCTTAGGGTGCAGGGTGCTCAGTGCTCAGGGTGCTGGGTGCTCAGTGCTCTGGGTTTTGGGTGCTCAGTGCTTAGGGTGCTGGGTGCTCAGTGCTCAGGGTGCTGGGTGTTCAGTGCTCGGGGTGCTGGGTGCTGAGTGCTCAGGGTGCAGGGTGCTCAGTGCTCGGGGTGCTCGGTGCTCAGTGCTCAGGGTCCTGGGTGCTCAGTACTCAGGGTCCTGGGTGCTTTGTACTCAGGGTGCTCAGTGCTCAGTACACAGGGTGCTGGGTGCTCAGTGCTCGGGGTGCTGGGTGCTCAGTGCTCAGTACTCAGGGTGCTGGGTGCTCAGTGCTCGGGGTGCTTGGTGCTCAGTACTCAGGGTGCTGGGTGCTCAGTGCTCGGGGTGCTGGGTGCTCAGTGCTCAGGGTGCTGGGTGCTCAGTTTACGGGGTGCTGGGTGCTCAGTACTCAGGGTGCTTAGTGCTCGGGGAGCTCGGTGCTCAGTACTCAGGGTGCTGGGTGCTCAGTACTCAGTGCTCGGGGTCCTGGGTGCTCCGTTCTCGGGGTGCTGGGTGCTCAGTGCTCTGGGTGCTTAGTGCTCAGTACTCAGGGTGCTGGGTGCTCAGTACTCAGGGTGCTCAGTGCTCGGGGTGCTGGGTGCTCAGTACTCAGGGTGCTGGGTGCTCAGTACTCAGGGTGCTGGGTGCTCAGTACTCAGGGTGCTGGGTGCTCAGTGCTCAGGGTCCTCGGTGCTCAGTACTCAGGGTGCTCAGTGCTCATTACTCAGCGTGCTTTGTGCTCAGTGCTCAGGGTGCTGGGTGCTCAGTACTCAGTGTGGTGGGTGCTCAGTACTCAGGGTGCTGGGGGCTCAGTACTCAGGGTGCTGGGTGCTCAGTACACAGGGTGCTGGGTGCTCAGTACGCAGGGTGCTGGATGCTCAGTACTCAGGGTGCTGGGGGCTCAGTACTCAGGGTGCTGGGTGCTCAGTACTCAGGGTGCTCGGTTCTCAGTACTCAGGGTGCTGGGTGCTCATTCTCGGGGTGCTGGGTGCTCAGTGCTCGGGTTGCTTGGTGCTCAGTACTAAGGGTGCTGAGTGCTCATTCTCGGGGTGCTGGGTGCTCATTCTCGGGGTGCTGGGTGCTCAGTACTCAGGGTGCTGTGTGTTCAGTGCTCAGGTTACTGGGTGCTCAGTACTCAGGGTGCTTGGTGCTCAGTACTCAGGGTGCTGGGTGCTCAGTACTCGGGGTGCTGGGTGCTCAGTACTCGGGGTGCTGGGTGCACAGTGCTCAGGGTGCTGGGTGCTCAGTGCTCAGGGTGCTGGGTGCTCAGTGCTCAGGCTGCTGGCTGCTCAGTGCTCAGGGTGCTGGGGGCTCAGTACTCAGGGTGCTCAGTGCTCAGTACTCAGCGTGCTGGGTGCTCAGTCCTCAGGGTCCTCGGTGCTCAGTACTCAGTGTGCTCAGTGCTCAGCACTCAGCGTGCTTTGTGCTCAGTGCTCAGGGTGCTGGGTGCTCAGTACTCAGGGTGCTGGGTGCTCAGTACTCAGGGTGCTGGGTGCTCAGTACTCAGGGTGCTGGGTGCTCAGTGCTCGGGGTGCTCGGTGATCAGTACTAAGAGTGCTGGGTGCTCAGTGCTCAGGGTACTGGGTACTCAGTACTCAGGGTGCTGGGTGCTCAGTGCTCAGGGTGCTGGGTGCTCAGTGCTCAGGGTGCTGGGTGCTCAGTGCTCGGGGTGCTGGGTGCTCAGTGCTCAGGGTGCTGGGTGCTCAGTGCTGAGGGTGCTCAGTGCTCATTACTCAGCATGCTTTGTGCTCAGTGCTCAGGGTGCTGGGGGCTCAGTACTCAGGGTGCTGGGTGCTCAGTACTCAGGGTGCTGGGTGCTCAGTACTCAGGGTGCTGGGTGCTCAGTACTCAGGGTGCTGGGGGCTCAGTACTCAGGGTGCTGGGTGCTCAGTACTCAGGGTGCTCGGTTCTCAGTACTCAGGCTGCTGGGTGCTCATTCTCGGGGTGCTGGGTGCTCAGTGCTCGGGGTGCTTGGTGCTCAGTACTAAGGGTGCTGGGGGCTCAGTACTCAGGGTGCTGGGTGCTCAGTACTCAGCGTGATCTGTTCTCAGTACTCAGGGTGCTGGGTGCTCAGTGCTCGGGGTGCTGGGTGATCAGTGCTCAGGGTGCTGGGTGCTCAGTACTCAGTGCTCAGGATGCTGTGTGCTCAGTGCTCTGGGTGCTGGGTGCTCAGTGCTCAGGGTGCTCAGTGCTCAGTACTCAGGGTGCTGGGTGGTCAGTGCTCGGGGTGCCCGGTGCTCAGTGCTCGGGGTGCTCGGTGCTCAGTTCTCAGAGTGCTGGGTGCTCAGTACTCAGGGTGCTGGGTGCTCAGTGCTGGGTGCTCAGTGCTCAGGGTGCTGGTTGCTCAGTACTCAGTGTGCTCAGTGTTCAGGGTGCTGGGTGCTCAGAACTCAGGGTGCTGGGTGCTCAGTACTCAGGGTGCTGGGTGCTCAGTACTCAGGGTGCTTGGTGCTCAGTACTCAGGGTGCTGGGTGCTCAGTGCTCAGGGTGCTCGGTGCTCAGTACTCATGGTGCTGGGTGCTCATTCTCGGGGTGCTTGGTGCTCAGTACTCAGGGTGCTGGGTGCTCAGTACTCAGGTTGCTCAGTGCTCTGGGTACTCGGAGCTCAGTACTCACGGTTCTGGGTGCTCAGTACTCAGGGTGCTCGGTGCTCAGTTCTCAGGGTGCTCGGTGCTCAGTGTTTGGGGTGCTGGGTGCTCAGTACTCAGCGTGCTGGGTGCTCAGTGCTCAGGGTGCTGGGTGATCAGTGCTCAGGGTGCTGGGTGCTCAGTACTCAGTGCTCAGGATGCTGTGTGCTCAGTGCTCTGGGTGCTGGGTGCTCAGTGCTCAGGGTGCTCAGTGCTCAGTACTCAGGGTGCTGGGTGCTCAGTACTCAGGGTGCTGGGTGGTCAGTGCTCGGGGTGCACGGTGCTTAGTGCTCGGGGTGCTCGGTGCTCAGTTCTCAGGGTGCTGGGTGCTCAGTACTCAGGGTGCTGGGTGCTCAGTGCTGGGTGCTCAGTGCTCCGGGTGCTGGGTGCTCAGTGCTCGGGGTGCTGGGTGCTCAGTACTCAGGGTGCTCGGTGCTCAGTACTCAGGGTGCTGGGTGCTCAGTGCTCGCGGTGCTGGGTGCTCAGTACTCAGGGTGCTGGGTGCTCAGTGCTCGGGGTGCTCGGTGCTCAGTACGTTGGGTGCTCAGTACTCAGGGTGCTGGGTGCTCAGTGCTCAGGGTGCTGGGTGCTCAGTGCTCAGGGTGCTGGGTGCTCAGTGCTCAGGGTGTTTGGTGCTCAGTGCTCAGGGTGCTGGGTGCTCAGTGCTCAGGGTGCTTGGTGCTCAGTACTCAGGGTGCTGGGTGCTCAGTGCTCAGGGTCCTGGGTGCTCAGTGCTCGGGGTGCTGGGTGCTCAGTACTCAGGGTGCTGGGTGCTCAGTACTCAGGGTGCTGGGTGCGCAGTACTCGGGGTGCTGGGTGCTCAGTGCTCAGCGTGCTGGGTGCTCAGTACTCAGGGTGCTCGGTGCTCAGTGCTTGGGGTGCTGGGTGCTCAGTACTCAGGGTGCTGGGTGCTCAGTGCTCAGGGTGCTGGGTGCTCAGTGCTCAGGGTGCTGGGTGCTCAGTACTCAGTGCTCAGGATGCTGGGTGCTCAGTGCTCGGGCTGCTGGGTGCTCAGTGCTCAGGGTGCTGGGTGCTCAGTACTCAGGGTGCTGGGTTCTCATTACTCAGGGTGCTGGGTGCACAGTGCTAGGGGTGCTGGGTGCTCAGAGCTCGGGGTCTGGGTGCTCAGTACTCAGGGTGCTGGGTGCTCAGTACTCAGGATGCTGGGTGCTCAGTGCTCAGGGTGCTGGGTGCTCAGTGCTCTGGGTGCTGGGTGCTCAGTGCTTAAGGTGCTGGGTGCTCAGTGCTCAGGGTGCTGGGTGTTCAATGCTCGGGGTGCTGGGTGCTGAGTGCTCAGGGTGCAGGGTGCTCAGTGCTCGGGGTGCTCGGTGCTCAGTGCTCAGGGTCCTGGGTGCTCCGTGCTTAGGGTGCAGGGTGCTCAGTGCTCAGGGTGCTGGGTGCTCAGTGCTCTGGGTGCTGGGTGCTCAGTGCTTAGGGTGCTGGGTGCTCAGTACTCAGGGTGCTGGGTGCTCAGTGCTCGGGGTGCTTGGTGCTCAGTACTCAGTGTGCTGGGTGCTCAGTGCTCGGGGTGCTGGGTGCTCAGTGCTCAGGGTGTTGGGTGCTCAGTGTACGGGGTGCTGGGTGCTCAGTACTCAGGGTGCTTAGTGCTCGGGGAGCTCGGTGCTCAGTACTCAGGGTGCTGGGTGCTCAGTACTCAGTGCTCGGGGTCCTGGGTGCTCCGTGCTCGGGGTGCTGGGTGCTCAGTGCTCAGGGTCCTCGGTGCTCAGTACTCAGGGTGCTCAGTGCTCATTACTCAGCGTGCTTTGTGCTCAGTGCTCAGGGTGCTGGGTGCTCAGTACTCAGTGTGCTGGGTGCTCAGTACTCAGGGTGCTGGGGGCTCAGTACTCAGGGTGCTGGGTGCTCAGTACACAGGGTGCTGGGTGCTCAGTACTCAGGGTGCTGGATGCTCAGTACTCAGGGTGCTGGGGCCTCAGTACTCAGGGTGCTGGGTGCTCAGTACTCAGGGTGCTCGGTTCTCAGTACTCACGGTGCTGGGTGCTCATTCTCGGGGTGCTGGGTGCTCAGTGCTCGGGGTGCTTGGTGCTCAGTACTAAGGGTGCTGGGTGCTCATTCTCGGGGTGCTGGGTGCTCATTCTCGGGGTGCTGGGTGCTCAGTACTCAGGGTGCTGTGTGTTCAGTGCTCAGGTTACTGGGTGCTCAGTACTCAGGGTGCTGGGTGCTCAGTACTCAGGGTGCTGGTTGCTCAGTACTCGGGGTGCTGGGTGCTCAGTACTCGGGGTGCTGGGTGCACAGTGCTCAGGGTGCTGGGTGCTCAGTGCTCAGGGTGCTGGGTGCTCAGTGCTCAGGCTGCTGGCTGCTCAGTGCTCAGGGTGCTGGGGGCTCAGTACTCAGGGTGCTCAGTGCTCAGTACTCAGCCTGCTGGGTGCTCAGTCCTCAGGGTCCTCGGTGCTCAGTACTCAGTGTGCTCAGTGCTCAGCACTCAGCGTGCTTTGTGCTCAGTGCTCAGGGTGCTGGGTGCTCAGTACTCAGGGTGCTGGGTGCTCAGTACTCAGGGTGCTGGGTGCTCAGTACTCAGGGTGCTGGGTGCTCAGTGCTCGGGGTGCTCGGTGATCAGTACTAAGAGTGCTGGGTGCTCAGTGCTCTGGGTACTGGGTACTCAGTACTCAGGGTGCTGGGTGCTCAGTGCTCAGGGTGCTGGGTGCTCAGTGCTCAGGGTGCTGGGTGCTCAGTGCTCGGGGTGCTGGGTGCTCAGTGCTGAGGGTGCTGGGTGCTCAGTGCTGAGGGTGCTCAGTGCTCATTACTCAGCGTGCTTTGTGCTCAGTGCTCAGGGTGCTGGGTGCTCAGTACTCAGTGTGCTGGGTGCTCAGTACTCAGGGTGCTGGGGGCTCAGTACTCAGGGTGCTGGGTGCTCAGTACTCAGGGTGCTGGGTGCTCAGTACTCAGGGTGCTGGGTGCTCAGTACTCAGGGTGCTGGGGGCTCAGTACTCAGGGTGCTGGGTGCTCAGTACTCAGGGTGCTCGGTTCTCAGTACTCAGGCTGCTGGGTGCTCATTCTCGGGGTGCTGGGTGCTCAGTGCTCGGGGTGCTTGGTGCTCAGTACTAAGGGTGCTGGGGGCTCAGTACTCAGGGTGCTGGGTGCTCAGTACTCAGCGTGATCTGTTCTCAGTACTCAGGGTGCTGGGTGCTCAGTGCTCGGGGTGCTGGGTGATCAGTGCTCAGGGTGCTGGGTGCTCAGTACTCAGTGCTCAGGATGCTGTGTGCTCAGTGCTCTGGGTGCTGGGTGCTCAGTGCTCAGGGTGCTCAGTGCTCAGTACTCAGGGTGCTGGGTGCTCAGTTCTCAGGGTGCTGGGTGGTCAGTGCTCGGGGTGCCCGGTGCTCAGTGCTCGGGGTGCTCGGTGCTCAGTTCTCAGGGTGCTGGGTGCTCAGTACTCAGGGTGCTGGGTGCTCAGTGCTGGGTGCTCAGTGCTCAGGGTGCTGGTTGCTCAGTACTCAGTGTGCTCAGTGCTCAGGGTGCTGGGTGCTCAGAACTCAGGGTGCTGGGTGCTCAGTACTCAGGGTGCTGGGTGCTCAGTACTCAGGGTGCTTGGTGCTCAGTACTCAGGGTGCTGGGTGCTCAGTGCTCAGGGTGCTCGGTGCTCAGTACTCATGGTGCTGGGTGCTCATTCTCGGGGTGCTTGGTGCTCAGTACTCAGGGTGCTGGGTGCTCAGTACTCAGGTTGCTCAGTGCTCTGGGTACTCGGAGCTCAGTACTCACGGTTCTGGGTGCTCAGTACTCAGGGTGCTCGGTGCTCAGTTCTCAGGGTGCTCGGTGCTCAGTGTTTGGTGTGCTGGGTGCTCAGTACTCAGCGTGCTGGGTGCTCAGTGCTCAGGGTGCTGGGTGATCAGTGCTCAGGGTGCTGGGTGCTCAGTACTCAGTGCTCAGGATGCTGTGTGCTCAGTGCTCTGGGTGCTGGGTGCTCAGTGCTCAGGGTGCTCAGTGCTCAGTACTCAGGGTGCTGGGTGCTCAGTACTCAGGGTGCTGGGTGGTCAGTGCTCGGGGTGCACGGTGCTTAGTGCTCGGGGTGCTCGGTGCTCAGTTCTCAGGGTGCTGGGTGCTCAGTACTCAGGGTGCTGGGTGCTCAGTGCTGGGTGCTCAGTGCTTCGGGTGCTGGGTGCTCAGTGCTCGGGGTGCTGGATGCTCAGTACTCAGGGTGCTCGGTGCTCAGTACTCAGGGTGCTGTGTGCTCAGTGCTCGCGGTGCTGGGTGCTCAGTACTCAGGGTGCTGAGTGCTCAGTGCTCGGGGTGCTCGGTGCTCAGTACGTTGGGTGCTCAGTACTCAGGGTGCTGGGTGCTCAGTGCTCAGGGTGCTGGGTGCTCAGTGCACAGGGTGCTGGGTGCTCAGTGCTCAGGGTGTTTGGTGCTCAGTGCTCAGGGTGCTGGGTGCTCAGTGCTAAGGGTGCTTGGTGCTCAGTACTCAGGGTGCTGGGTGCTCAGTGCTCAGGGTGCTGGGTGCTCAGTGCTCGGGGTGCTGGGTGCTCAGTACTCAGGGTGCTGGTTGCTCAGTACTCAGGGTGCTGGGTGCTCAGTACTCGGGGTGCTGGGTGCTCAGTGCTCAGCGTGCTGGTTGCTCAGTACTCAGTGTGCTCGGTGCTCAGTGCTCTGGTTGCTGGGTGCTCAGTTCTTAAAGTTCTGGGTGCTCAGTGCTCAGGGTGCTGGGTGCTCAGTGCTCTGGTTGCTGGGTGCTCAGTGCTTAAGGTTCTGGGTGCTCAGTGCTCAGGGTGCTGGGTATTCAATGCTCGGGGTGCTGGGTGCTGAGTGCTCAGGGTGCAGGGTGCTCAGTGCTCAGGGTGCTCGGTGCTCAGTGCTCAGGGTCCTGGGTGCTCAGTACTCAGGGTGCTGGGTGCTTTGTACTCAGGGTGCTCAGTGCTCAGTACACAGGGTGCTGGGTGCTCAGTGCTCGGGGTGCTGGGTGCTCAGTGCTCAGTACTCAGGGTGCTGGGTGCTCAGTGCTCGGGGTGCTGGGTGCTCAGTACTCAGGGTGCTGGGTGCTCAGTGCTCGGGGTGCTGGGTGCTCAGTGCTCAGGGTGCTGGGTGCTCAGTGATCGGGGTGCTGGGTGCTCAGTACTCAGGGTGCTCAGTGCTCGGGGAGCTCGGTGCTCAGTACTCAGGGTGCTGGGTGCTCAGTACTCAGTGCTCGGGGTCCTGGGTGCTCCGTGCTCGGGGTGCTGGGTGCTCAGTGCTCTGGGTGCTTAGTGCTCAGTACTCAGGGTGCTGGGTGCTCAGTACTCAGGGTGCTCAGTGCTCGGGGTGCTTTGTGCTCAGTACTCAGGGTGCTGGGTGCTCAGTACTCAGGGTGCTGGGTGCTCAGTGCTCAGGGTCCTCGGTGCTCAGTACTCAGGGTGCTCAGTGCTCATTACTCAGCGTGCTTTGTGCTCAGTGCTCAGGGTGCTGGGTGCTCAGTACTCAGTGTGCTGGGTGCTCAGTACTCAGGGTGCTGGGGGCTCAGTACTCAGGGTGCTGGGTGCTCAGTACTCAGGGTGCTGGGTGCTCAGTACTCAGGGTGCTGGGTGCTCAGTACTCAGGGTGCTGGGGGCTCAGTACTCAGGGTGCTGGGTGCTCAGTACTCAGGGTGCTCGGTTCTCAGTACTCAGGGTGCTGGGTGCTCATTCTCGGGGTGCTAGGTGCTCAGTGCTCGGGGTGCTTGGTGCTCAGTACTAAGGGTGCTGGGGGCTCAGTACTCAGGGTGCTGGATGCTCAGTACTCAGCGTGATCTGTTCTCAGTACTCAGGGTGCTGGGTGCTCAGTGCTCGGGGTGCTGGGTGCACAGTGCCCAGGGTGCTGGGTGCTCAGTGCTCAGGGTGCTCAGTACTCAGGGTGCTGTGTGTTCAGTGCTCAGGGTACTGGGTGCTCAGTACTCAGGGTGCTCAGTGCTCGGGGTGCTGGGTGCTCAGTACTCGGGGTGCTGGGTGCTCAGTACTCGGGGTGCTGGGTGCACAGTGCTCAGGGTGCTGGGTGCTCAGTGCTTGGGGTGCTGGGTGCTCAGTGCTCAGGCTGCTGGCTGCTCAGTGCTCAGGGTGCTGGGTGCTCAGTACTCAGGGTGCTCAGTGCTCAGTACTCAGCGTGCTGGGTGCTCCGTCCTCAGGTTCCTCGGTGCTCTGTACTCAGGGTGCTCAGTGCTCAGTACTCAGCGTGATTTGTGCTCAGTGCTCAGGTTGCTGGGTGCTCAGTACTCAGGGTGCTGGGTGCTCAGTACTCAGGGTGCTGGTTGCTCAGTACTCAGGGTGCTGGGTGCTCAGTGCTCGGGTTGCTCGGTGATCAGTACTAAGAGTGCTGGGTGCTCAGTGCTCAGGGTACTGGGTACTCAGTACTCAGGGAGCTGGGTGCTCAGTGCTCAGGGTGCTGGGTGCTCAGTGCTCAGGGTGCTGGGTGCTCAGTGCTCAGGGTGCTGGGTGCTCAGTGCTCAGGGTGCTGGGTGCTCAGTGCTCAGTGCTCAGGGTGCTGGGTGCTCAGTGCTCAGGGTGCTGGGTGCTCAGTGCTCGGGGTGCTGGGTGCTCAGTGCTCGGGGTTCTGGGTGCTCAGTGCTCGGGGTGCTGGGGGCTCAGTACTCAGGGTGCTGGGTGCTCAGTACTCAGTGTGTTCGGTGCTCAGTACTCAGGGTGCTCAGTGCTCAGTACTCAGGGTGCTGGGTGCTCAGTGCTCGGGGTGCTGGGTGCTCAGTACTCGGGGTGCTGGGTGCTCAGTACTCAGGGTGCTGGGTGCTCAGTGCTCAGGGTGCTGGGTGCTCAGTACTCAGGGTGCTGGGTGCTCATTACTTAGGGTGCTCGGTGCTCAGTACTCAGGTTGCTGAGTGCTCAGGGTGCTGGGTACTCAGTACTCAGGGTGCTGGGTGCTCAGTACTCAGGGTGCTGGGTGCTCAGTTCTCAGGGTGCTGGGTGCTCAGTACTCAGGGTGCTGGGTGCTCAGTACTCAGGGTGCTGGGTGCTCAGTGCTCGGGGTGCTGGGTGCTCAGTGCTTGGGGTGCTGGGGGCTCAGTGCTCGGGGTGCTGGGTGCTCAGTGCTCGGGGTGCTGGGTGCTCTGTGCTCCGGGTGCTCGGAGCTCAGTACTCAGGGTGCTGGGTGCTCAGTGCTCGGGGTGCTCGGTGCTCAGTACTCAGGGTGCTGGGTGCTTAGTGCTCGGGGTGCTGGGTGCTCAGTACTCAGGGTGCTGCGTGCTCAGTACTCAGGGTGCTGGGTGATCAGTACTCAGGGTGCTGGGTGATCTGTACTCGGGTGCTGGGTGCTCAGTGCTCAGGGTGCTGGGTGCTCAGTGCTCGGGGTGCTGGGTGCTCAGTGCTCAGTACTCAGGGTGCTGGGTGCTCAGTGCTCGGGGTGCTGGGTGCTCAGTGCTCAGTACTCAGGGTGCTGGGTGCTCAGTGCTCAGGGTGCTGGGTGCTCAGTGCTCAGGGTGCTGGGTGCTCAGTGCTAAGGGTGCTGGGTACTCAGTGCTCAGGGAGCTGGGTACTCATTGCTCGGGGTGCTGGGTGCTCAGTACTCAGGGTGCTGGGTGCTCAGTACTCAGGGTGCTCAGTGCTCAGTACTCAGGGTGCTCAGTGCTCAGTACTCAGGGTGCTCAGTGCTCTGTGTGCTGTGTGCTCAGTGCTCGGGGTGCTGGGTGCTCAGTCCTCAGGGTGCTGGGTGCTCAGTGCTCAGGGTGCTCGGTGCTCAGTGCTCAGGGTGCTGGGTGCTCAGTACTCAGGGTGCTGGGTGCTCAGTGCTCGGGGTGCTGGGTGCTCAGTACTCAGGGTGCTGGGTGCTCACTGCTCAGGGTGCTGGGTGCTCAGTGCTCAGGGTGCTCGGTGCTTTGAACTCAGGGTGCTCGGTGCTCGGTGTGCTGGGTGCTCAGTGCTCGGGGTGCTGGGTGCTCAGTGCTTGGGGTGCTGGGTGCTCAGTGCTCGGGGTGCTGGGTGCTCAGTGCTCAGGGTTCTGGGTGCTCAGTGCTCGGGGTGCTGGGTGCTCAGTACTCGGGGTGCTCGGTGCTCAGTACTCAGGTTGCTGGGTGCTCAGTGCTCAGGGTGCTGGGTGCTCAGTACTCAGGGTGCTGGGGGCTCGGTGCTCAGTACGCTGGGTGCTCAGTACTCAGGGTGCTGGGTGCTCAGTGCTCAGGGTGCTGGGTGCTCAGTGCTCAGGGTGCTGGGTGCTCAGTACTCAGTGCTCAGGATGCTGGGTGCTCAGTGCTCGGGCTGCTGGGTGCTCAGTGCTCAGGGTGCTGGGTGCTCAGTACTCAGGGTGCTGGGTTCTCATTACTCAGGGTGCTGGGTGCACAGTGCTAGGGGTGCTGGGTGCTCAGAGCTCGGGGTCTGGGTGCTTAGTACTCAGGGTGCTGGGTGCTCAGTACTCAGGATGCTGGGTGCTCAGTGCTCAGGGTGCTGGGTGCTCAGTGCTCTGGTTGCTGGGTGCTCAGTGCTTAAGGTGCTGGGTGCTCAGTGCTCAGGGTGCTGGGTGTTCAATGCTCGGGGTGCTGGGTGCTGAGTGCTCAGGGTGCAGGGTGCTCAGTGCTCGGGGTGCTCGGTGCTCAGTGCTCAGGGTCCTGGGTGCTCAGTACTCAGGGTGCTGGGTGCTTTGTACTCAGGGTGCTCAGTGCTCAGTACACAGGGTGCTGGGTGCTCAGTGCTCGGGGTGCTGGGTGCTCAGTGCTCAGTACTCAGGGTGCTGGGTGCTCAGTGCTCGGGGTGCTGGGTGCTCAGTACTCAGGGTGCTGGGTGCTCAGTGCTCGGGCTGCTGGGTGCTCAGTGCTCAGGGTGCTGGGTGCTCAGTGATCGGGGTGCTGGGTGCTCAGTACTCAGGGTGCTCAGTGCTCGGGGAGCTCGGTGCTCAGTACTCAGGGTGCTGGGTGCTCAGTACTCAGTGCTCGGGGTCCTGGGTGCTCCGTGCTCGGGGTGCTGGGTGCTCAGTGCTCTGGGTGCTTAGTGCTCAGTACTCAGGGTGCTGGGTGCTCAGTACTCAGGGTGCTCAGTGCTCGGGGTGCTGGGTGCTCAGTACTCAGGGTGCTCGGTGCTCAGTACTCAGGGTGCTGGGTGCTCAGTGCTCAGGGTCCTCGGTGCTCAGTACTCAGGGTGCTCAGTGCTCATTACTCAGCGTGCTTTGTGCTCAGTGCTCAGGGTGCTGGGTGCTCAGTACTCAGTGTGCTGGGTGCTCAGTACTCAGGGTGCTGGGTGCTCAGTACTCAGGGTGCTGGGTGCTCAGTACTCAGGGTGCTGGGGGCTCAGTACTCAGGGTGCTGGGTGCTCAGTACTCAGGGTGCTCGGTTCTCAGTACTCAGGGTGCTGGGTGCTCATTCTCGGGGTGCTAGGTGCTCAGTGCTCGGGGTGCTTGGTGCTCAGTACTAAGGGTGCTGGGGGCTCAGTACTCAGGGTGCTGGGTGCTCAGTACTCAGCGTGATCTGTTCTCAGTACTCAGGGTGCTGGGTGCTCAGTGCTCGGGGTGCTGGGTGCACAGTGCCCAGGGTGCTGGGTGCTCAGTGCTCAGGGTGCTCAGTACGCAGGGTGCTGTGTGTTCAGTGCTCAGGGTACTGGGTGCTCAGTACTCAGGGTGCTGGTTGCTCAGTACTCAGGGTGCTGGGTGCTCAGTACTCAGGGTGCTGGGTGCTCAGTGCTCGGGTTGCTCGGTGATCAGTACTAAGAGTGCTGGGTGCTCAGTGCTCAGGGTACTGGGTACTCAGTACTCAGGGAGCTGGGTGCTCAGTGCTCAGGGTGCTGGGTGCTCAGTGCTCAGGGTGCTGGGTGCTCAGTGCTCGGGGTGCTGGGTGCTCAGTGCTCAGGGTGCTGGGTGCTCAGTGCTCAGGGTGCTGGGTGCTCAGTGCTCAGGGTGCTGGGTGCTCAGTGCTCGGGGTGCTGGGTGCTCAGTGCTCTGAGTGCTGGGTGCTCAGTGTTCGGGGTGCTGGGGGCTCAGTACTCAGGGTGCTGTGTGCTCAGTACTCAGTGTGTTCGGTGCTCAGTACTCAGGGTGCTCAGTGCTCAGTACTCAGGGTGCTGGGTGCTCAGTGCTCGGGGTGATGGGTGCTCAGTACTCGGGGTGCTGGGTGCTCAGTACTCAGGGTGCTATGTGCTCAGTGCTCAGGGTGCTGGGTGCTCAGTACTCAGGGTGCTGGGTGCTCATTACTTAGGGTGCTCGGTGCTCAGTACTCAGGTTGCTGAGTGCTCAGGGTGCTGGGTACTCAGTACTCAGGGTGCTGTGTGCTCAGTACTCAGGGTGCTGGGTGCTAAGTTCTCAGGGTGCTGGGTGCTCAGTACTCAGGGTGCTGGGTGCTCAGTACTCAGGGTGCTGGGTGCTCAGTGCTCGGGGTGCTGGGTGCTCAGTGCTCGGGGTGCTGGGTGCTCAGTGCTCGGGGTGCTGGGTGCTCAGTGCTCGGGGCGCTGGGTGCTCTGTGCTCCGGGTGCTCGGAGCTCAGTACTCAGGGTGCTGGGTGCTCAGTGCTCGGGGTGCTCGGTGCTCAGTACTCAGGGTGCTGGGTGCTTAGTGCTCGGGGTGCTGGGTGCTCAGTACTCAGGGTGCTGCGTGCTCAGTACTCAGGGTGCTGGGTGATCAGTACTCAGGGTGCTGGGTGATCTGTACTCGGGTGCTGGGTGCTCAGTGCTCAGGGTGCTGGGTGCTCAGTGCTCGGGGTGCTGGGTGCTCAGTGCTCAGTACTCAGGGTGCTGGGTGCTCAGTGCTCGGGGTGCTGGGTGCCCAGTGCTCAGTACTCAGGGTGCTGGGTGCTCAGTGCTCAGGGTGCTGGGTGCTCAGTGCTCAGGGTGCTGGGTGCTCAGTGCTCAGGGTGCTGGGTACTCAGTGCTCAGGGAGCTGGGTACTCAGTGCTCGGGGTGCTGGGTGCTCAGTACTCAGGGTGCTGGGTGCTCAGTACTCAGGGAGCTCAGTGCTCAGTACTCAGGGTGCTCAGTGCTCAGTACTCAGGGTGCTCAGTGCGCTGTGTGCTGTGTGCTCAGTGCTCGGGGTGCTGGGTGCTCAGTCCTCAGGGTGCTGGGTGCTCAGTGCTCAGGGTGCTCGGTGCTCAGTGCTCAGGGTGCTGGGTGCTCAGTACTCAGGGTGCTGGGTGCTCAGTGCTCGGGGTGCTGGGTGCTCAGTACTCAGGGTGCTGGGTGCTCACTGCTCAGGGTGCTGGGTGCTCAGTGCTCAGGGTGCTCGGGGCTTTGTACTCAGGGTGCTCGGTGCTCGGTGTGCTGGGTGCTCAGTGCTCGGGGTGCTGGGTGCTCAGTGCTCGGGGTGCTGGGTGCTCAGTGCTCGGGGTGCTGGGTGCTCAGTGCTCAGGGTTCTGGGTGCTCAGTGCTCGGGGTGCTGGGTGCTCAGTACTCGGGGTGCTCGGTGCTCAGTACTCAGGTTGCTGGGTGCTCAGTGCTCAGGGTGCTGGGTGCTCAGTACTCAGGGTGCTGGGGGCTCGGTGCTCAGTACGCTGGGTGCTCAGTACTCAGGGTGCTGGCTGCTGAGTACTCAGGGTGCTCGGTGCTCAGTACTCAGGGTGCTGGGTGCTCAGTGCTCGGGGTGCTGGGTGCTCATTACTCAGGGTGCTGGGTGCTCAGTACTCAGGGTGCTCAGTGCTCGGGGTGCTGGGTGCTCAGTACTCAGGGTGCTGGGTGCTCAATGCTCGGGGTGCTGGGTGCTCAGTGCTCAGGGTGCTGGGTGCTCAGTACTCAGGGTGCTGGGTGCTCAGTACTCAGGGTGCTGGGGGCTCAGTACTCAGGGTGCTGGGTGCTCAGTACTCAGGGTGCTCGGTTCTCAGTACTCAGGGTGCTGGGTGCTCATTCTCGGGGTGCTAGGTGCTCAGTGCTCGGGGTGCTTGGTGCTCAGTACTAAGGGTGCTGGGGGCTCAGTACTCAGGGTGCTGGGTGCTCAGTACTCAGCGTGATCTGTTCTCAGTACTCAGGGTGCTGGGTGCTCAGTGCTCGGGGTGCTGGGTGCACAGTGCCCAGGGTGCTGGGTGCTCAGTGCTCAGGGTGCTCAGTACTCAGGGTGCTGTGTGTTCAGTGCTCAGGGTACTGGGTGCTCAGTACTCAGGGTGCTGGTTGCTCAGTACTCAGGGTGCTGGGTGCTCAGTACTCAGGGTGCTGGGTGCTCAGTGCTCGGGTTGCTCGGTGATCAGTACTAAGAGTGCTGGGTGCTCAGTGCTCAGGGTACTGGGTACTCAGTACTCAGGGAGCTGGGTGCTCAGTGCTCAGGGTGCTGGGTGCTCAGTGCTCAGGGTGCTGGGTGCTCAGTGCTCGGGGTGCTGGGTGCTCAGTGCTCAGGGTGCTGGGTGCTCAGTGCTCAGGGTGCTGGGTGCTCAGTGCTCAGGGTGCTGGGTGCTCAGTGCTCGGGGTGCTGGGTGCTCAGTGCTCTGAGTGCTGGGTGCTCAGTGTTCGGGGTGCTGGGGGCTCAGTACTCAGGGTGCTGTGTGCTCAGTACTCAGTGTGTTCGGTGCTCAGTACTCAGGGTGCTCAGTGCTCAGTACTCAGGGCGCTGGGTGCTCAGTGCTCGGGGTGATGGGTGCTCAGTACTCGGGGTGCTGGGTGCTCAGTACTCAGGGTGCTATGTGCTCAGTGCTCAGGGTGCTGGGTGCTCAGTACTCAGGGTGCTGGGTGCTCATTACTTAGGGTGCTCGGTGCTCAGTACTCAGGTTGCTGAGTGCTCAGGGTGCTGGGTACTCAGTACTCAGGGTGCTGTGTGCTCAGTACTCAGGGTGCTGGGTGCTAAGTTCTCAGGGTGCTGGGTGCTCAGTACTCAGGGTGCTGGGTGCTCAGTACTCAGGGTGCTGGGTGCTCAGTGCTCGGGGTGCTGGGTGCTCAGTGCTCGGGGTGCTGGGGGCTCAGTGCTCGGGGTGCTGGGTGCTCAGTGCTCGGGGCGCTGGGTGCTCTGTGCTCCGGGTGCTCGGAGCTCAGTACTCAGGGTGCTGGGTGCTCAGTGCTCGGGGTGCTCGGTGCTCAGTACTCAGGGTGCTGGGTGCTTAGTGCTCGGGGTGCTGGGTGCTCAGTACTCAGGGTGCTGCGTGCTCAGTACTCAGGGTGCTGGGTGATCAGTACTCAGGGTGCTGGGTGATCTGTACTCGGGTGCTGGGTGCTCAGTGCTCAGGGTGCTGGGTGCTCAGTGCTCGGGGTGCTGGGTGCTCAGTGCTCAGTACTCAGGGTGCTGGGTGCTCAGTGCTCGGGGTGCTGGGTGCCCAGTGCTCAGTACTCAGGGTGCTGGGTGCTCAGTGCTCAGGGTGCTGGGTGCTCAGTGCTCAGGGTGCTGGGTGCTCAGTGCTCAGGGTGCTGGGTACTCAGTGCTCAGGGAGCTGGGTACTCAGTGCTCGGGGTGCTGGGTGCTCAGTACTCAGGGTGCTGGGTGCTCAGTACTCAGGGAGCTCAGTGCTCAGTACTCAGGGTGCTCAGTGCTCAGTACTCAGGGTGCTCAGTGCGCTGTGTGCTGTGTGCTCAGTGCTCGGGGTGCTGGGTGCTCAGTCCTCAGGGTGCTGGGTGCTCAGTGCTCAGGGTGCTCGGTGCTCAGTGCTCAGGGTGCTGGGTGCTCAGTACTCAGGGTGCTGGGTGCTCAGTGCTCGGGGTGCTGGGTGCTCAGTACTCAGGGTGCTGGGTGCTCACTGCTCAGGGTGCTGGGTGCTCAGTGCTCAGGGTGCTCGGGGCTTTGTACTCAGGGTGCTCGGTGCTCGGTGTGCTGGGTGCTCAGTGCTCGGGGTGCTGGGTGCTCAGTGCTCGGGGTGCTGGGTGCTCAGTGCTCGGGGTGCTGGGTGCTCAGTGCTCAGGGTTCTGGGTGCTCAGTGCTCGGGGTGCTGGGTGCTCAGTACTCGGGGTGCTCGGTGCTCAGTACTCAGGTTGCTGGGTGCTCAGTGCTCAGGGTGCTGGGTGCTCAGTACTCAGGGTGCTGGGGGCTCGGTGCTCAGTACGCTGGGTGCTCAGTACTCAGGGTGCTGGCTGCTGAGTACTCAGGGTGCTCGGTGCTCAGTACTCAGGGTGCTGGGTGCTCAGTGCTCGGGGTGCTGGGTGCTCATTACTCAGGGTGCTGGGTGCTCAGTACTCAGGGTGCTCAGTGCTCGGGGTGCTGGGTGCTCAGTACTCAGGGTGCTGGGTGCTCAATGCTCGGGGTGCTGGGTGCTCAGTGCTCAGGGTGCTGGGTGCTCAGTGATCGGGGTGCTGGTTGCTCAGTACTCAGGGTGCTCAGTGCTCGGTGAGCTCGGTGCTCAGTACTCAGGGTGCTGGGTGCTCAGTACTCAGTGCTCGGGGTCCTGTTTGCTCCGTGCTCGGGGTGCTGGGTGCTCAGTGCTCTGGGTGCTTAGTGCTCAGTACTAAGGGTGCTGGGTGCTCAGTACTCAGGGTGCTCAGTGCTCGGGGTGCTGGGTGATCAGTACTCAGGTTGCTGGGTGCTCAGTACTCAGGGTGCTGGGTGCTCATTCTCGGGGTGCTGGGGGCTCAGTGCTCGGGGTGCTGGGTGCTCAGTACTCAGGGTGCTGGGTGCTCCGTACTCAGGGTGCTGGGTGCTCATTACTTAGGGTGCTCGGTGCTCAGTACTCAGGTTGCTGAGTGCTCAGGGTGCTGGGTACTCAGTACTCAGGGTGCTGGGTGCTCAGTACTCAGGGTGCTGGGTGCTCAGTGCTCAGGGTGCTGGGTGCTCAGTACTCAGGGTGCTGGGTGCTCAGTACTCAGGGTGCTGGGTGCTCAGTGCTCGGGGTGCTGGGTGCTCAGTGCTCGGGGTGCTGGGGGCTCATTGCTCGGGGTGCTGGGTGCTCAGTGCTCGGGGCGCTGGGTGCTCTGTGCTCGGGGTGCTCGGAGCTCAGTACACAGGGTGCTGGGTGCTCAGTGCTCGGGGTGCTCGGTGCTCAGTACTCAGGGTGCTGGGTGCTTAGTGCTCGGGGTGCTGGGTGCTCAGTACTCAGGGTGCTGCGTGCTCAGTACTCAGGGTGCTGGGTGATCAGTACTCAGGGTGCTGGGTGATCTGTACTCGGGTGCTGGGTGCTCAGTGCTCAGGGTGCTGGGTGCTCAGTGCTCGGGGTGCTGGGTGCTCAGTGCTCAGTACTCAGGGTGCTGGGTGCTCAGTGCTCGGGGTGCTGGGTGCTCAGTGCTCAGTACTCAGGGTGCTGGGTGCTCAGTGCTCAGGGTGCTGGGTGCTCAGTGCTCAGGGTGCTGGGTGCTCAGTGCTCAGGGTGCTGGGTACTCAGTGCTCAGGGAGCTGGGTACTCAGTGCTCGGGGTGCTGGGTGCTCAGTACTCAGGGTGCTGGGTGCTCAGTACTCAGGGAGCTCAGTGCTCAGTACTCAGGTTGCTCAGTGCTCAGTACTCAGGGTGCTCAGTGCTCTGTGTGCTGTGTGCTCAGTGCTCGGGGTGCTGGGTGCTCAGTCCTCAGGGTGCTGGGTGCTCAGTGCTCAGGGTGCTCGGTGCTCAGTGCTCAGGGTGCTGGGTGCTCAGTACTCACGGTGCTGGGTGCTCAGTGCTCGGGGTGCTGGGTGCTCAGTACTCAGGGTGCTGGGTGCTCACTGCTCAGGGTGCTGGGTGCTCAGTGCTCAGGGTGCTCGGTGCTTTGTACTCAGGGTGCTCGGTGCTCGGGGTGCTGGGTGCTCAGTGCTCGGGGTGCTCGGTGCTCAGTACTCAGGTTGCTGGGTGCTCAGTGCTCAGGGTGCTGGGTGCTCAGTACTCAGGGTGCTGGGGGCTCGGTGCTCAGTACGCTGGGTGCTCAGTACTCAGGGTGCTGGCTGCTGAGTACTCACGGTGCCCGGTGCTCAGTACTCAGGGTGCTGGGTGCTCAGTGCTCGGGGTGCTGGGTGCTCATTACTCAGGGTGCTGGGTGCTCAGTACTCAGGGTGCTCAGTGCTCGGGGTGCTGGGTGCTCAGTACTCAGGGTGCTGGGTGCTCAATGCTCGGGGTGCTGGGTGCTCAGTGCTCAGGGTGCTGGGTGCTCAGTGATCGGGGTGCTGGTTGCTCAGTACTCAGGGTGCTCAGTGCTCGGGGAGCTCGGTGCTCAGTACTCAGGGTGCTGGGTGCTCAGTACTCAGTGCTCGGGGTCCTGGGTGCTCCGTGCTCGGGGTGCTGGGTGCTCAGTGCTCTGGGTGCTTAGTGCTCAGTACTAAGGGTGCTGGGTGCTCAGTACTCAGGGTGCTCAGTGCTCGGGGTGCTGGGTGCTCAGTACTCAGGGTGCTGGGTGCTCAGTACTCAGGGTGCTGGGTGCTCATTCTCGGGGTGCTGGGTGCTCAGTGCTCGGGGTGCTGGGTGCTCAGTACTCAGGGTGCTGGGTGCTCCGTACTCAGGGTGCTGGGTGCTCAGTACTCAGGGAGCTCAGTGCTCAGTACTCAGGGTGCTCAGTGCTCAGTACTCAGGGTGCTCAGTGCTCTGTGTGCTGTGTGCTCAGTGCTCGGGTTGCTGGGTGCTCAGTCCTCAGGGTGCTGGGTGCTCAGTGCTCAGGGTGCTCGGTGCTCAGTGCTCAGGGTGCTGGGTGCTCAGTACTCAGGGTGCTGGGTGCTCAGTGCTCGGGGTGCTGGGTGCTCAGTACTCAGGGTGCTGGGTGCTCACTGCTCAGGGTGCTGGGTGCTCAGTGCTCAGGGTGCTCGGTGCTTTGTACTCAGGGTGCTCGGTGCTCGGGGTGCTGGGTGCTCAGTACTCAGGGTGCTGGGTGCTCAGTACTCAGGGTGCTGGGTGCTCAGTGCTCGGGGTGCTGGGTGCTCAGTGCTCGGGGTGCTGGGGGCTCATTGCTCGGGGTGCTGGGTGCTCAGTGCTCGGGGCGCTGGGTGCTCTGTGCTCGGGGTGCTCGGAGCTTAGTACACAGGGTGCTGGGTGCTCAGTGCTCGGGGTGCTCGGTGCTCAGTACTCAGGGTGCTGGGTGCTTAGTGCTCGGGGTGCTGGGTGCTCAGTACTCAGGGTGCTGCGTGCTCAGTACTCAGGGTGCTGGGTGATCAGTACTCAGGGTGCTGGGTGATCTGTACTCGGGTGCTGGGTGCTCAGTGCTCAGGGTGCTGGGTGCTCAGTGCTCGGGGTGCTGGGTGCTCAGTGCTCAGTACTCAGGGTGCTGGGTGCTCAGTGCTCGGGGTGCTGGGTGCTCAGTGCTCAGTACTCAGGGTGCTCGGTGCTCAGTGCTCAGGGTGCTGGGTGCTCAGTGCTCAGGGTGCTGGGTGCTCAGTGCTCAGGGTGCTGGGTACTCAGTGCTCAGGGAGCTGGGTACTCAGTGCTCGGGGTGCTGGGTGCTCAGTACTCAGGGTGCTGGGTGCTCAGTACTCAGGGAGCTCAGTGCTCAGTACTCAGGGTGCTCAGTGCTCAGTACTCAGGGTGCTCAGTGCTCTGTGTGCTGTGTGCTCAGTGCTCGGGGTGCTGGGTGCTCAGTCCTCAGGGTGCTGGGTGCTCATTGCTCAGGGTGCTCGGTGCTCAGTGCTCAGGGTGCTGGGTGCTCAGTACTCAGGGTGCTGGGTGCTCAGTGCTCGGGGTGCTGGGTGCTCAGTACTCAGGGGGCTGGGTGCTCACTGCTCAGGGTGCTGGGTGCTCAGTGCTCAGGGTGCTCGGTGCTTTGTACTCAGGGTGCTCGGTGCTCGGGGTGCTGGGTGCTCAGTGCTCGGGGTGCTGGGTGCTCAGTGCTCGGGGTGCTGGGTGCTCAGTGCTCGGGGTGCTGGGTGCTCAGTGCTCGGGGTTCTGGGTGCTCAGTGCTCGGGGTGCTGGGTGCTCAGTACTCGGGGTGCTCGGTGCTCAGTACTCAGGTTGCTGGGTGCTCAGTGCTCAGGGTGCTGGGTGCTCAGTACTCAGGGTGCTGGGTGCTCGGTGCTCAGTACGCTGGGTGCTCAGTACTCAGGGTGCTGGCTGCTGAGTACTCAGGGTGCTCGGAGCTCAGTACTCAGGGTGCTGGGTGCTCAGTGCTCGGGGTGCTGGGTGCTCATTACTCAGGGTGCTGGGTGCTCAGTACTCAGGGTGCTCAGTGCTCGGGGTGCTGGGTGCTCAGTACTCAGGGTGCTGGGTGCTCAATGCTCGGGGTGCTGGGTGCTCAGTGCTCAGGGTGCTGGCTGCTCAGTACTCAGTGCTCGGGGTCCTGGGTGCTCTGTGCTCGGGGTGCTGGGTGCTCAGTGCTCTGGGTGCTTAGTGCTCAGTACTAAGGGTGCTGGGTGCTCAGTACTCAGGGTGCTCAGTGCTCGGGGTGCTGGGTGCTCAGTACTCAGGGTGCTGGGTGCTCAGTACTCAGGGTGCTGGGTGCTCATTCTCGGGGTGCTGGGTGCTCAGTGCTCGGGGTGCTGGGTGCTCAGTACTCAGGGTGCTGGGTGCTCAGTACTCAGGCTGCTGGGGGCTCAGTACTCAGGGTGCTGGGTGCTCAGTACTCAGGGTGCTCGGTTCTCAGTACTCAGGGTTCTGGGAGCTCATTCTCGGGGTGCTGGGTGCTCAGTGCTCGGGGTGCTGGGTGCTCAGTACTCATTGTGCTGGGGGCTCAGTACTCAGGGTGGTGGGTGCTCAGTACTCAGGGTGATCTGTTCTCAGTACTCAGGGTGCTGGGTGCTCAGTGCTCGGGGTGCTGTGTGCACAGTGCTCAGGGTGCTGGGTGCTCAGTGCTCGGGGTGCTCAGTACTCAGGGTGCTGTGTGTTCAGTGCTCAGGGTACTGGGTGCTCAGTACTCAGGGTGCTTGGTGCTCAGTAATCAGGGTGCTGGTTGCTCAGTACTCAGGGTGCTGGGTGCTCAGTACTCGGGGTGCTGGGTGCACAGTGCTCAGGGTGCTGGGTGCTCAGTACTCAGGGTGCTCAGTGCTCAGTACTCAGCGTTCTGGGTGCTCAGTGCTCAGGGTCCTCGGTGCTCAGTACTCAGGGTGCTCAGTGCTCAGTACTCAGCGTGCTTTGTGCTCAGTGCTCAGGGTGCTGGGTGCTCAGTACTAAGGGTGCTGGGTGCTCAGTACTCAGGGTGCTGGGTGCTCAGTACTCAGGGTGCTGGGTGCTCAGTGCTCGGGGTGCTCGGTGATCAGTACTCAGGGTGCTGGGTGCTCAGTGCTCTTGGTGCTGGGTGCTCAGTGCTCGGGGTGCTGGGTGCTCAGTGCTCGGGGTGCTGGGTGCTCAGTACTCAGGGTGCTGGGTGCTCAGTACTCAGGGTGTTCGGTGCTCAGTATTCAGGGTGCTCAGTGCTCAGTACTCAGGGTGCTGGGTGCTCA
Organism: Microtus oregoni; assembly: GCF_018167655.1. Classification (NCBI taxonomy): domain Eukaryota; kingdom Metazoa; phylum Chordata; class Mammalia; order Rodentia; family Cricetidae; genus Microtus; species Microtus oregoni. Next base: position 115,703 of record NW_024544913.1, on the reverse strand, counting down.
GTGCTCGGGGTGCTGGGTGCTCAGTACTCGGGGTGCTGGGTGCTCAGTACTCAGGGTGCTGGGTACTCAGTGCTCAGGGTGCTGGGTGCTCAGTACTCAGGGTGCTGGGTGCTCAGTACTTAGGGTGCTCGGTGCTCATTACTCAGGGTGCTGGGTGCTCAGTGCTCAGGGTGCTCAGTGCTCAGTACTCAGCGTGCTTTGTGCTCAGTGCTCAGGGTGCTGGGTGCTCAGTACTCAGGGTGCTGGGTGCTCAGTACTCACGGTGCTGGGTGCTCAGTGCTCAGGGTGCTGGGTGCTCAGTACTCAGTGCTCAGGATGCTGGGTGCTCAGTGCTCAGGGTGCTCGGTGCTCATGCTCAGTGCTCAGGGTGCTCGGTGCTCAGTGCTCAGGGTCCTGGGTGCTCAGTACTCAGGGTGCTAGGTGCTTAGTACTCAGGGTGCTCAGTGCTCAGTACACAGGGTGCTGGGTGCTCAGTGCTCGGGGTGCTGGGTGCTCAGTGCTCAGTACTCAGGGTGCTGGGAGTTCAGTGCTCGGGGTGCTGGGTGCTCAGTACTCAGCGTGCTGGGTGCTCAGTACTCAGGGTGCTGGGTGCTCAGTGCTCAGAGTGCTGTGTGCTCAGTGCTCAGGGTGCTATGTGCTCAGTGATCGGGGTGCTGTGTGCTCAGTGCTCAGGGTGCTGGCTGCTCAGTGCTCAGGGTGCTGGGTGCTCAGTGCTCAGGGTGCTCGGTGCTCAGTACTCAGTGCTCAGGGTGATGGGTGCTCAGTGCTCGGGGTGCTCGGTGCTCAGTGCTCAGGGTCCTGGGTGCTCAGTACTCAGGGTGCTGGGTGCTTAGTACTCAGGGTGCTCAGTGCTCAGTACACAGGGTGCTGGGTGCTCAGTGCTCGGGGTGCTGGGTGCTCAGTGCTCAGTACTCAGGGTGCTGGGTGCTCAGTGCTCAGGGTGCTGGGTGCTCAGTACTCAGCGTGCTGGGTGCTCAGTGCTCAGGGTGCTGGGTGGTCAGTGCTCAGGGTGCTATGTGCTCAGTGATCGGGGTGCTGGGTGCTCAGTACTCAGGGTGCTCAGTGCTCGGGGAGCTCCGTGCTCAGTTCTCAGGGTGCTCGGTGCTCAGTGTTTGGGGTGCTGGGTGCTCAGTACTCAGGGTGATGCGTGCTCAGTGCTCAGGGTGCTGGGTGCTCAGTGCTCAGGGTGCTGGGTGCTCAGTACTCAGTGCTCAGGATGCTGGGTGCTCAGTGCTCAGGGTGCTGGGTGCTCAGTGCTCAGGGTGCTCAGTGTTCAGTGCTCAGTACTCAGGGTGCTGGGTGCTCAGTACTCAGGGTGCTGGGTGCTCCGTGCTCGGGGTGCTGGGTGCTCAGTACTCAGGGTGCTGGGTGCTCAGTGCTCGGGGTGCTGGGTCCTCAGTACTCAGGGTGCTGGGTGCTCAGTAATCAGGGTGCTGGGTCCTCAGTGCTCAGGGTGCTGGGTGCTCAGTACTCAGTGTGCTCAGTGCTCAGGGTGCTGGGTGCTCAGAACTCAGGGTGCTGGGTGCTCAGTACTCAGGGTGCTGGGTGCTCAGTACTCAGGGTGCTTGGTGCTCAGTACTCAGGGTGCTGGGTGCTCAGTGCTCAGGGTGCTCGGTGCTCAGTACTCATGGTGCTGGGTGCTCATTCTCGGGGTGCTGGGTGCTCAGTACTCAGGTTGCTCAGTACTCTGGGTGCTCGGTGCTCAGTACTCATGGTGCTGGGTGCTCAGTACTCAGGGTGCTCGGTGCTCAGTTCTCAGGGTGCTCGGTGCTCAGTGTTTGGGGTGCTGGGTGCTCAGTACTCAGGGTGCTGGGTGCTCAGTGCTTGGGGTGCTCGGTGCTCAGTACTCAGGGTGCTGTGTGCTCAGTACTCGGGGTGCTGCTTGCTCAGTGCTCAGGGTGCTGGGTGCTCAGTGCTCAGGGTGCTGGGTGCTCAGTGGTCAGGGTGCTGGCTGCTCAGTGCTCAGGGTGCTGGGTGCTCAGTACTCAGGGTGCTCGGTGCTCAGTACTCAGGGTGCTCAGTGCTCAGTACTCAGCGTGCTGGGTACTCAGTGCTCAGGGTGCTCGGTGGTCAGTACTCGGGGTGCTGGGTGCTTAGTGATCGGGGTGCTGGGTGCTCAGTACTCAGGGTGCTCAGTGCTCGGGGAGCTCGGTGCTCAGTACTCAGGGTGCTGGGTGCTCAGTACTCAGTGCTCGGGGTCCTGGGTGCTCCGTGCTCGGGGTGCTGGGTGCTCAGTGCTCTGGGTGCTTAGTGCTCAGTACTCAGGGTGCTGGGTGCTCAGTACTCAGGGTGCTCAGTGCTCGGGGTGCTGGGTGCTCAGTACTCAGGGTGCTGGGTGCTCAGTACTCAGGGTGCTGGGTGCTCAGTGCTCAGGGTCCTCGGTGCTCAGTACTCAGGGTGCTCAGTGCTCATTACTCAGCGTGCTTTGTGCTCAGTGCTCAGGGTGCTGGGTGCTCAGTACTCAGTGTGCTGGGTGCTCAGTACTCAGGGTGCTGGGGGCTCAGTACTCTTGGTGCTGGGTGCTCAGTACTCAGGGTGCTGGATGCTCAGTACTCATGGTGCTGGGTGTTCAGTACTCAGGGTGCTCGGTTCTCAGTACTCAGGGTGCTGGGTGCTCAGTGCTCGGGGTGCTTGGTGCTCAGTACTAAGGGTGCTGGGGGCTCAGTACTCAGGGTGCTGGGTGCTCAGTACTCAGGGTGATCTGTTCTCAGTACTCAGGGTGCTGGGTGCTCAGTGCTCGGGGTGCTGGGTGCACAGTGCCCTGGGTGCTGGGTGCTCAGTGCTCAGCGTGCTCAGTACTCAGGGTGCTGTGTGTTCAGTGCTGAGGGTACTGGGTGCTCAGTACTCAGGGTGCTTGGTGCTCAGTACTCAGGGTGCTGGGTGCTCAGTACTCGGGGTGCTGGTTGCTCAGTACTCGGGGTGCTCGGTGCACAGTGCTCAGGGTGCTGGGTGCTCAGTGCTCGGGGTGCTGGGTGCTCAGTGCTCGGGGTGCTGGGTGCTCAGTGCTCGGGGTTCTGGGTGCTCAGTGCTCGGGGTGCTGGGTGCTCAGTACTCGGGGTGCTCGGTGCTCAGTACTCAGGTTGCTGGGTGCTCAGTGCTCAGGGTGCTGGGTGCTCAGTACTCAGGGTGCTGGGTGCTCGGTGCTCAGTACGCTGGGTGCTCAGTACTCAGGGTGCTGGCTGCTGAGTACTCAGGGTGCTCGGAGCTCAGTACTCAGGGTGCTGGGTGCTCAGTGCTCGGGGTGCTGGGTGCTCATTACTCAGGGTGCTGGGTGCTCAGTACTCAGGGTGCTCAGTGCTCGGGGTGCTGGGTGCTCAGTACTCAGGGTGCTGGGTGCTCAATGCTCGGGGTGCTGGGTGCTCAGTGCTCAGGGTGCTGGCTGCTCAGTACTCAGTGCTCGGGGTCCTGGGTGCTCTGTGCTCGGGGTGCTGGGTGCTCAGTGCTCTGGGTGCTTAGTGCTCAGTACTAAGGGTGCTGGGTGCTCAGTACTCAGGGTGCTCAGTGCTCGGGGTGCTGGGTGCTCAGTACTCAGGGTGCTGGGTGCTCAGTACTCAGGGTGCTGGGTGCTCATTCTCGGGGTGCTGGGTGCTCAGTGCTCGGGGTGCTGGGTGCTCAGTACTCAGGGTGCTGGGTGCTCAGTACTCAGGCTGCTGGGGGCTCAGTACTCAGGGTGCTGGGTGCTCAGTACTCAGGGTGCTCGGTTCTCAGTACTCAGGGTTCTGGGAGCTCATTCTCGGGGTGCTGGGTGCTCAGTGCTCGGGGTGCTGGGTGCTCAGTACTCATTGTGCTGGGGGCTCAGTACTCAGGGTGGTGGGTGCTCAGTACTCAGGGTGATCTGTTCTCAGTACTCAGGGTGCTGGGTGCTCAGTGCTCGGGGTGCTGTGTGCACAGTGCTCAGGGTGCTGGGTGCTCAGTGCTCGGGGTGCTCAGTACTCAGGGTGCTGTGTGTTCAGTGCTCAGGGTACTGGGTGCTCAGTACTCAGGGTGCTTGGTGCTCAGTAATCAGGGTGCTGGTTGCTCAGTACTCAGGGTGCTGGGTGCTCAGTACTCGGGGTGCTGGGTGCACAGTGCTCAGGGTGCTGGGTGCTCAGTACTCAGGGTGCTCAGTGCTCAGTACTCAGCGTTCTGGGTGCTCAGTGCTCAGGGTCCTCGGTGCTCAGTACTCAGGGTGCTCAGTGCTCAGTACTCAGCGTGCTTTGTGCTCAGTGCTCAGGGTGCTGGGTGCTCAGTACTAAGGGTGCTGGGTGCTCAGTACTCAGGGTGCTGGGTGCTCAGTACTCAGGGTGCTGGGTGCTCAGTGCTCGGGGTGCTCGGTGATCAGTACTCAGGGTGCTGGGTGCTCAGTGCTCTTGGTGCTGGGTGCTCAGTGCTCGGGGTGCTGGGTGCTCAGTGCTCGGGGTGCTGGGTGCTCAGTACTCAGGGTGCTGGGTGCTCAGTACTCAGGGTGTTCGGTGCTCAGTATTCAGGGTGCTCAGTGCTCAGTACTCAGGGTGCTGGGTGCTCAGTGCTCGGGGTGCTGGGTGCTCAGTACTCGGGGTGCTGGGTGCTCAGTACTCAGGGTGCTGGGTACTCAGTGCTCAGGGTGCTGGGTGCTCAGTACTCAGGGTGCTGGGTGCTCAGTACTTAGGGTGCTCGGTGCTCATTACTCAGGGTGCTGGGTGCTCAGTGCTCAGGGTGCTCAGTGCTCAGTACTCAGCGTGCTTTGTGCTCAGTGCTCAGGGTGCTGGGTGCTCAGTACTCAGGGTGCTGGGTGCTCAGTACTCACGGTGCTGGGTGCTCAGTGCTCAGGGTGCTGGGTGCTCAGTACTCAGTGCTCAGGATGCTGGGTGCTCAGTGCTCAGGGTGCTCGGTGCTCATGCTCAGTGCTCAGGGTGCTCGGTGCTCAGTGCTCAGGGTCCTGGGTGCTCAGTACTCAGGGTGCTAGGTGCTTAGTACTCAGGGTGCTCAGTGCTCAGTACACAGGGTGCTGGGTGCTCAGTGCTCGGGGTGCTGGGTGCTCAGTGCTCAGTACTCAGGGTGCTGGGAGTTCAGTGCTCGGGGTGCTGGGTGCTCAGTACTCAGCGTGCTGGGTGCTCAGTACTCAGGGTGCTGGGTGCTCAGTGCTCAGAGTGCTGTGTGCTCAGTGCTCAGGGTGCTATGTGCTCAGTGATCGGGGTGCTGTGTGCTCAGTGCTCAGGGTGCTGGCTGCTCAGTGCTCAGGGTGCTGGGTGCTCAGTGCTCAGGGTGCTCGGTGCTCAGTACTCAGTGCTCAGGGTGATGGGTGCTCAGTGCTCGGGGTGCTCGGTGCTCAGTGCTCAGGGTCCTGGGTGCTCAGTACTCAGGGTGCTGGGTGCTTAGTACTCAGGGTGCTCAGTGCTCAGTACACAGGGTGCTGGGTGCTCAGTGCTCGGGGTGCTGGGTGCTCAGTGCTCAGTACTCAGGGTGCTGGGTGCTCAGTGCTCAGGGTGCTGGGTGCTCAGTACTCAGCGTGCTGGGTGCTCAGTGCTCAGGGTGCTGGGTGGTCAGTGCTCAGGGTGCTATGTGCTCAGTGATCGGGGTGCTGGGTGCTCAGTACTCAGGGTGCTCAGTGCTCGGGGAGCTCCGTGCTCAGTTCTCAGGGTGCTCGGTGCTCAGTGTTTGGGGTGCTGGGTGCTCAGTACTCAGGGTGATGCGTGCTCAGTGCTCAGGGTGCTGGGTGCTCAGTGCTCAGGGTGCTGGGTGCTCAGTACTCAGTGCTCAGGATGCTGGGTGCTCAGTGCTCAGGGTGCTGGGTGCTCAGTGCTCAGGGTGCTCAGTGTTCAGTGCTCAGTACTCAGGGTGCTGGGTGCTCAGTACTCAGGGTGCTGGGTGCTCCGTGCTCGGGGTGCTGGGTGCTCAGTACTCAGGGTGCTGGGTGCTCAGTGCTCGGGGTGCTGGGTCCTCAGTACTCAGGGTGCTGGGTGCTCAGTAATCAGGGTGCTGGGTCCTCAGTGCTCAGGGTGCTGGGTGCTCAGTACTCAGTGTGCTCAGTGCTCAGGGTGCTGGGTGCTCAGAACTCAGGGTGCTGGGTGCTCAGTACTCAGGGTGCTGGGTGCTCAGTACTCAGGGTGCTTGGTGCTCAGTACTCAGGGTGCTGGGTGCTCAGTGCTCAGGGTGCTCGGTGCTCAGTACTCATGGTGCTGGGTGCTCATTCTCGGGGTGCTGGGTGCTCAGTACTCAGGTTGCTCAGTACTCTGGGTGCTCGGTGCTCAGTACTCATGGTGCTGGGTGCTCAGTACTCAGGGTGCTCGGTGCTCAGTTCTCAGGGTGCTCGGTGCTCAGTGTTTGGGGTGCTGGGTGCTCAGTACTCAGGGTGCTGGGTGCTCAGTGCTTGGGGTGCTCGGTGCTCAGTACTCAGGGTGCTGTGTGCTCAGTACTCGGGGTGCTGCTTGCTCAGTGCTCAGGGTGCTGGGTGCTCAGTGCTCAGGGTGCTGGGTGCTCAGTGGTCAGGGTGCTGGCTGCTCAGTGCTCAGGGTGCTGGGTGCTCAGTACTCAGGGTGCTCGGTGCTCAGTACTCAGGGTGCTCAGTGCTCAGTACTCAGCGTGCTGGGTACTCAGTGCTCAGGGTGCTCGGTGGTCAGTACTCGGGGTGCTGGGTGCTTAGTGATCGGGGTGCTGGGTGCTCAGTACTCAGGGTGCTCAGTGCTCGGGGAGCTCGGTGCTCAGTACTCAGGGTGCTGGGTGCTCAGTACTCAGTGCTCGGGGTCCTGGGTGCTCCGTGCTCGGGGTGCTGGGTGCTCAGTGCTCTGGGTGCTTAGTGCTCAGTACTCAGGGTGCTGGGTGCTCAGTACTCAGGGTGCTCAGTGCTCGGGGTGCTGGGTGCTCAGTACTCAGGGTGCTGGGTGCTCAGTACTCAGGGTGCTGGGTGCTCAGTGCTCAGGGTCCTCGGTGCTCAGTACTCAGGGTGCTCAGTGCTCATTACTCAGCGTGCTTTGTGCTCAGTGCTCAGGGTGCTGGGTGCTCAGTACTCAGTGTGCTGGGTGCTCAGTACTCAGGGTGCTGGGGGCTCAGTACTCTTGGTGCTGGGTGCTCAGTACTCAGGGTGCTGGATGCTCAGTACTCATGGTGCTGGGTGTTCAGTACTCAGGGTGCTCGGTTCTCAGTACTCAGGGTGCTGGGTGCTCAGTGCTCGGGGTGCTTGGTGCTCAGTACTAAGGGTGCTGGGGGCTCAGTACTCAGGGTGCTGGGTGCTCAGTACTCAGGGTGATCTGTTCTCAGTACTCAGGGTGCTGGGTGCTCAGTGCTCGGGGTGCTGGGTGCACAGTGCCCTGGGTGCTGGGTGCTCAGTGCTCAGCGTGCTCAGTACTCAGGGTGCTGTGTGTTCAGTGCTGAGGGTACTGGGTGCTCAGTACTCAGGGTGCTTGGTGCTCAGTACTCAGGGTGCTGGGTGCTCAGTACTCGGGGTGCTGGTTGCTCAGTACTCGGGGTGCTCGGTGCACAGTGCTCAGGGTGCTGGGTGCTCAGTGCTCGGGGAGCTCGGTGCTCAGTACTCAGGGTGCTGGGTGCTCAGTACTCAGTGCTCGGGGTCCTGTTTGCTCAGTGCTCGGGGTGCTGGGTGCTCAGTGCTCGGGGTGCTGGGGGCTCATTGCTCGGGGTGCTGGGTGCTCAGTGCTCGGGGCGCTGGGTGCTCTGTGCTCGGGGTGCTCGGAGCTCAGTACACAGGGTGCTGTGTGCTCAGTGCTCGGGGTGCTCGGTGCTCAGTACTCAGGGTGCTGGGTGCTTAGTGCTCGGGGTGCTGGGTGCTCAGTACTCAGGGTGCTGCGTGCTCAGTACTCAGGGTGCTGGGTGATCAGTACTCAGGGTGCTGGGTGATCTGTACTCGGGTGCTGGGTGCTCAGTGCTCAGGGTGCTGGGTGCTCAGTGCTCGGGGTGCTGGGTGCTCAGTGCTCAGTACTCAGGGTGCTGGGTGCTCAGTGCTCGGGGTGCTGGGTGCTCAGTGCTCAGTACTCAGGGTGCTGGGTGCTCAGTGCTCAGGGTGCTGGGTGCTCAGTGCTCAGGGTGCTGGGTGCTCAGTGCTCAGGGTGCTGGGTACTCAGTGCTCAGGGAGCTGGGTACTCAGTGCTCGGGGTGCTGGGTGCTCAGTACTCAGGGTGCTGGGTGCTCAGTACTCAGGGAGCTCAGTGCTCAGTACTCAGGTTGCTCAGTGCTCAGTACTCAGGGTGCTCAGTGCTCTGTGTGCTGTGTGCTCAGTGCTCGGGGTGCTGGGTGCTCAGTCCTCAGGGTGCTGGGTGCTCAGTGCTCAGGGTGCTCGGTGCTCAGTGCTCAGGGTGCTGGGTGCTCAGTACTCAGGGTGCTGGGTGCTCAGTGCTCGGGGTGCTGGGTGCTCAGTACTCAGGGTGCTGGGTGCTCACTGCTCAGGGTGCTGGGTGCTCAGTGCTCAGGGTGCTCGGTGCTTTGTACTCAGAGTGCTCGGTGCTCGGGGTGCTGGGTGCTCAGTGCTCGGGGTGCTCGGTGCTCAGTACTCAGGTTGCTGGGTGCTCAGTGCTCAGGGTGCTGGGTGCTCAGTACTCAGGGTGCTGGGGGCTCGGTGCTCAGTACGCTGGGTGCTCAGTACTCAGGGTGCTGGCTGCTGAGTACTCAGGGTGCCCGGTGCTCAGTACTCAGGGTGCTGGGTGCTCAGTGCTCGGGGTGCTGGGTGCTCATTACTCAGGGTGCTGGGTGCTCAGTACTCAGGGTGCTCAGTGCTCGGGGTGCTGGGTGCTCAGTACTCAGGGTGCTGGGTGCTCAATGCTCGGGGTGCTGGGTGCTCAGTGCTCAGGGTGCTGGGTGCTCAGTGATCGGGGTGCTGGTTGCTCAGTACTCAGGGTGCTCAGTGCTCGGGGAGCTCGGTGCTCAGTACTCAGGGTGCTGGGTGCTCAGTACTCAGTGCTCGGGGTCCTGGGTGCTCCGTGCTCGGGGTGCTGGGTGCTCAGTGCTCTGGGTGCTTAGTGCTCAGTACTAAGGGTGCTGGGTGCTCAGTACTCAGGGTGCTCAGTGCTCGGGGTGCTGGGTGCTCAGTACTCAGGGTGCTGGGTGCTCAGTACTCAGGGTGCTGGGTGCTCATTCTCGGGGTGCTGGGTGCTCAGTGCTCGGGGTGCTGGGTGCTCAGTACTCAGGGTGCTGGGTGCTCCGTACTCAGGGTGCTGGGTGCTCAGTACTCAGGGAGCTCAGTGCTCAGTACTCAGGGTGCTCAGTGCTCAGTACTCAGGGTGCTCAGTGCTCTGTGTGCTGTGTGCTCATTGCTCGGGGTGCTGGGTGCTCAGTCCTCAGGGTGCTGGGTGCTCAGTGCTCAGGGTGCTCGGTGCTCAGTGCTCAGGGTGCTGGGTGCTCAGTACTCAGGGTGCTGGGTGCTCAGTGCTCGGGGTGCTGGGTGCTCAGTACTCAGGGTGCTGGGTGCTCACTGCTCAGGGTGCTGGGTGCTCAGTGCTCAGGGTGCTCGCTGCTTTGTACTCAGGGTGCTCGGTGCTCAGGGTGCTGGGTGCTCAGTGCTCGGGGTGCTGGGTGCTCAGTGCTCGGGGTGCTGGGTGCTCAGTGCTCGGGGTGCTGGGTGCTCAGTGCTCGGGGTGCTGGGTGCTCAGTGCTCAGGGTGCTGGGTGCTCAGTACTCAGGGTGCTGGGGGCTCGGTGCTCAGTACGCTGGGTGCTCAGTACTCAGGGTGCTCGCTGCTGAGTACTCAGGGTGCTCGGTGCTCAGTACTCAGGGTGCTGGGTGCTCAGTGCTCGGGGTGCTGGGTGCTCATTACTCAGGGTGCTGGGTGCTCAGTACTCAGGGTGCTCAGTGCTCGGGGTGCTGGGTGCTCAGTACTCTGGGTGCTGGGTGCTCAATGCTCGGGGTGCTGGGTGCTCAGTGCTCAGGGTGCTGGGTGCTCAGTGATCGGGGTGCTGGTTGCTCAGTACTCAGGGTGCTCAGTGCTCGGGGAGCTCGGTGCTCAGTACTCAGGGTGCTGGGTGCTCAGTACTCAGTGCTCGGGGTCCTGGGTGCTCCGTGCTCGGGGTGCTGGGTGCTCAGTGCTCTGGGTGCTTAGTGCTCAGTACTAAGGGTGCTGGGTGCTCAGTACTAAGGGTGCTGGGTGCTCAGTACTTAGGGTGCTGGGTGCTCAGTACTCAGGGTGCTTGGTGCTCATTCTCGGGGTGCTGGGTGCTCAGTGCTCGGGGTGCTGGGTGCTCATTACTTAGGGTGCTCGGTGCTCAGTACTCAGGTTGCTGAGTGCTCAGGGTGCTGGGTACTCAGTACTCAGGGTGCTGGGTGCTCAGTACTCAGGGTGCTGGGTGCTCAGTGCTCAGGGTGCTGGGTGCTCAGTACTCAGGGTGCTGGGTGCTCAGTACTCAGGGTGCTGGGTGCTCAGTGCTCGGGGTGCTGGGTGCTCAGTGCTCAGGGTGCTGGGGACTCATTGCTCGGGGTGCTGGGTGCTCAGTGCTCGGGGCGCTGGGTGCTCTGTGCTCGGGGTTCTCGGAGCTTAGTACACAGGGTGCTGGGTGCTCAGTGCTCGGGGTGCTCGGTGCTCAGTACTCAGGGTGCTGGGTGCTTAGTGCTCGGGGTGCTGGGTGCTCAGTACTCAGGGTGCTGCGTGCTCAGTACTCAGGGTGCTGGGTGATCAGTACTCAGGGTGCTGGGTGATCTGTACTCGGGTGCTGGGTGCTCAGTGCTCAGGGTGCTGGGTGCTCAGTGCTCGGGGTGCTGGGTGCTCAGTGCTCAGTACTCAGGGTGCTGGGTGCTCAGTGCTCGGGGTGCTGGGTGCTCAGTGCTCAGTACTCAGGGTGCTCAGTGCTCAGTGCTCAGGGTGCTGGGTGCTCAGTGCTCAGGGTGCTGGGTGCTCAGTGCTCAGGGTGCTGGGTACTCAGTGCTCAGGGAGCTGGGTACTCAGTGCTCGGGCTGCTGGGTGCTCAGTACTCAGGGTGCTGGGTGCTCAGTACTCAGGGAGCTCAGTGCTCAGTACTCAGGGTGCTCAGTGCTCAGTACTCAGGGTGCTCAGTGCTCTCTGTGCTGTGTGCTCAGTGCTCGGGGTGCTGGGTGCTCAGTCCTCAGGGTGCTGGGTGCTCATTGCTCAGGGTGCTCGGTGCTCAGTGCTCAGGGTGCTGGGTGCTCAGTACTCAGGGTGCTGGGTGCTCAGTGCTCGGGGTGCTGGGTGCTCAGTACTCAGGGGGCTGGGTGCTCACTGCTCAGGGTGCTGGGTGCTCAGTGCTCAGGGTGCTCGGTGCTTTGTACTCAGGGTGCTCGGTGCTCGGGGTGCTGGGTGCTCAGTGCTCGGGGTGCTGGGTGCTCAGTGCTCGGGGTGCTGGGTGCTCAGTGCTCGGGGTGCTGGGTGCTCAGTGCTCGGGGTTCTGGGTGCTCAGTGCTCGGGGTGCTGGGTGCTCAGTACTCGGGGTGCTCGGTGCTCAGTACTCAGGTTGCTGGGTGCTCAGTGCTCAGGGTGCTGGGTGCTCAGTACTCAGGGTGCTGGGTGCTCGGTGCTCAGTACGCTGGGTGCTCAGTACTCAGGGTGCTGGCTGCTGAGTACTCAGGGTGCTCGGAGCTCAGTACTCAGGGTGCTGGGTGCTCAGTGCTCAGGGTCCTGGGTGCTCATTACTCAGGGTGCTGGGTGCTCAGTACTCAGGGTGCTCAGTGCTCGGGGTGCTGGGTGCTCAGTACTCAGTGTGCTGGGTGCTCAATGCTCGCGGTGCTGGGTGCTCAGTGCTCAGGGTGCTGGCTGCTCAGTACTCAGTGCTCGGGGTCCTGGGTGCTCCGTGCTCGGGGTGCTGGGTGCTCAGTGCTCTGGGTGCTTAGTGCTCAGTACTAAGGGTGCTGGGTGCTCAGTACTCAGGGTGCTCAGTGCTCGGCGTGCTGGGTGCTCAGTACTCAGGGTGCTGGGTGCTCAGTACTCAGGGTGCTGGGTGCTCATTCTCGGGGTGCTGGGTGCTCAGTGCTCGGGGTGCTGGGTGCTCAGTACTCAGGGTGCTGGGTGCTCAGTACTCAGGCTGCTGGGGGCTCAGTACTCAGGGTGCTGGGTGCTCAGTACTCAGGGTGCTCGGTTCTCAGTACTCAGGGTGCTGGGAGCTCATTCTCGGGGTGCTGGGTGCTCAGTGCTCGGGGTGCTGGGTGCTCAGTACTCATTGTGCTGGGGGCTCAGTACTCAGGGTGGTGGGTGCTCAGTACTCAGGGTGATCTGTTCTCAGTACTCAGGGTGCTGGGTGCTCAGTGCTCGGGGTGCTGTGTGCACAGTGCTCAGGGTGCTGGGTGCTCAGTGCTCGGGGTGCTCAGTACTCAGGGTGCTGTGTGTTCAGTGCTCAGGGTACTGGGTGCTCAGTACTCAGGGTGCTTGGTGCTCAGTAATCAGGGTGCTGGTTGCTCAGTACTCGGGGTGCTGGGTGCTCAGTACTCGGGGTGCTGGGTGCACAGTGCTCAGGGTGCTGGCTGCTCAGTGCTCAGGGTGCTGGGTGCTCAGTACTCAGGGTGCTCAGTGCTCAGTACTCAGCGTTCTGGGTGCTCAGTGCTCAGGGTCCTCGGTGCTCAGTACTCAGGGTGCTCAGTGCTCAGTACTCAGCGTGCTTTGTGCTCAGTGCTCAGGGTGCTGGGTGCTCAGTACTAAGGGTGCTGGGTGCTCAGTACTCAGGGTGCTGGGTGCTCAGTACTCAGGGTGCTGGGTGCTCAGTGCTCGGGGTGCTCGGTGATCAGTACTCAGGGTGCTGGGTGCTCAGTGCTCTTGGTGCTGGGTGCTCAGTGCTCGGGGTGCTGGGTGCTCAGTGCTCGGGGTGCTGGGTGCTCAGTACTCAGGGTGCTGGGTGCTCAGTACTCAGGGTGTTCGGTGCTCAGTATTCAGGGTGCTCAGTACTCAGGGTGCTGGGTGCTCAGTGCTCGGGGTGCTGGGTGCTCAGTACTCGGGGTGCTGGGTGCTCAGTACTCGGGGTGCTGGGTGCTCAGTACTCAGGGTGCTGGGTACTCAGTGCTCAGGGTGCTGGGTGCTCAGTACTCAGGGTGCTGGGTGCTCAGTACTTAGGGTGCTCGGTGCTCATTACTCAGGGTGCTGGGTGCTCAGTGCTCAGGGTGCTCAGTGCTCAGTACTCAGCGTGCTTTGTGCTCAGTGCTCAGGGTGCTGGGTGCTCAGTACTCAGGGTGCTGGGTGCTCAGTACTCACGGTGCTGGGTGCTCAGTGCTCAGGGTGCTGGGTGCTCAGTACTCAGTGCTCAGGATGCTGGGTGCTCAGTGCTCAGGGTGCTCGGTGCTCATGCTCAGTGCTCAGGGTGCTCGGTGCTCAGTGCTCAGGGTCCTGGGTGCTCAGTACTCAGGGTGCTAGGTGCTTAGTACTCAGGGTGCTCAGTGCTCAGTACACAGGGTGCTGGGTGCTCAGTGCTCGGGGTGCTGGGTGCTCAGTGCTCAGTACTCAGGGTGCTGGGAGTTCAGTGCTCGGGGTGCTGGGTGCTCAGTACTCAGCGTGCTGGGTGCTCAGTACTCAGGGTGCTGGGTGCTCAGTGCTCAGAGTGCTGTGTGCTCAGTGCTCAGGGTGCTATGTGCTCAGTGATCGGGGTGCTGGGTGCTCAGTGCTCAGGGTGCTGGCTGCTCAGTGCTCAGGGTGCTGGGTGCTCAGTGCTCAGGGTGCTCGGTGCTCAGTACTCAGTGCTCAGGGTGATGGGTGCTCAGTGCTCGGGGTGCTCGGTGCTCAGTGCTCAGGGTCCTGGGTGCTCAGTACTCAGGGTGCTGGGTGCTTAGTACTCAGGGTGCTCAGTGCTCAGTACACAGGGTGCTGGGTGCTCAGTGCTCGGGGTGCTGGGTGCTCAGTGCTCAGTACTCAGGGTGCTGGGTGCTCAGTGCTCAGGGTGCTGGGTGCTCAGTACTCAGCGTGCTGGGTGCTCAGTGCTCAGGGTGCTGGGTGGTCAGTGCTCGGGGTGCTGGGTGCTCAGTGCTCAGGGTGCTGGGGACTCATTGCTCGGGGTGCTGGGTGCTCAGTGCTCGGGGCGCTGGGTGCTCAGTGCTCAGTACTCAGGGTGCTGGGTGCTCAGTGCTCAGGGTGCTGGGTGCTCAGTACTCAGCGTGCTGGGTGCTCAGTACTCAGGGTGCTGGGTGCTCAGTGCTCGGGGTGCTGGGTGCTCAGTGCTCAGGGTGCTGGGGACTCATTGCTCGGGGTGCTGGGTGCTCAGTGCTCGGGGCGCTGGGTGCTCTGTTCTCGGGGTTCTCGGAGCTTAGTACACAGGGTGCTGGGTGCTCAGTGCTCGGGGTGCTCGGTGCTCAGTACTCAGGGTGCTGGGTGCTTAGTGCTCGGGGTGCTGGGTGCTCAGTACTCAGGGTGCTGCGTGCTCAGTACTCAGGGTGCTGGGTGATCAGTACTCAGGGTGCTGGGTGATCTGTACTCGGGTGCTGGGTGCTCAGTGCTCAGGGTGCTGGGTGCTCAGTGCTCGGGGTGCTGGGTGCTCAGTGCTCAGTACTCAGGGTGCTGGGTGCTCAGTGCTCGGGGTGCTGGGTGCTCAGTGCTCAGTACTCAGGGTGCTCAGTGCTCAGTGCTCAGGGTGCTGGGTGCTCAGTGCTCAGGGTGCTGGGTGCTCAGTGCTCAGGGTGCTGGGTACTCAGTGCTCAGGGAGCTGGGTACTCAGTGCTCGGGCTGCTGGGTGCTCAGTACTCAGGGTGCTGGGTGCTCAGTACTCAGGGAGCTCAGTGCTCAGTACTCAGGGTGCTCAGTGCTCAGTACTCAGGGTGCTCAGTGCTCTCTGTGCTGTGTGCTCAGTGCTCGGGGTGCTGGGTGCTCAGTCCTCAGGGTGCTGGGTGCTCATTGCTCAGGGTGCTCGGTGCTCAGTGCTCAGGGTGCTGGGTGCTCAGTACTCAGGGTGCTGGGTGCTCAGTGCTCGGGGTGCTGGGTGCTCAGTACTCAGGGGGCTGGGTGCTCACTGCTCAGGGTGCTGGGTGCTCAGTGCTCAGGGTGCTCGGTGCTTTGTACTCAGGGTGCTCGGTGCTCGGGGTGCTGGGTGCTCAGTGCTCGGGGTGCTGGGTGCTCAGTGCTCGGGGTGCTGGGTGCTCAGTGCTCGGGGTGCTGGGTGCTCAGTGCTCGGGGTTCTGGGTGCTCAGTGCTCGGGGTGCTGGGTGCTCAGTACTCGGGGTGCTCGGTGCTCAGTACTCAGGTTGCTGGGTGCTCAGTGCTCAGGGTGCTGGGTGCTCAGTACTCAGGGTGCTGGGTGCTCGGTGCTCAGTACGCTGGGTGCTCAGTACTCAGGGTGCTGGCTGCTGAGTACTCAGGGTGCTCGGAGCTCAGTACTCAGGGTGCTGGGTGCTCAGTGCTCAGGGTGCTGGGTGCTCATTACTCAGGGTGCTGGGTGCTCAGTACTCAGGGTGCTCAGTGCTCGGGGTGCTGGGTGCTCAGTACTCAGTGTGCTGGGTGCTCAATGCTCGCGGTGCTGGGTGCTCAGTGCTCAGGGTGCTGGCTGCTCAGTACTCAGTGCTCGGGGTCCTGGGTGCTCCGTGCTCGGGGTGCTGGGTGCTCAGTGCTCTGGGTGCTTAGTGCTCAGTACTAAGGGTGCTGGGTGCTCAGTACTCAGGGTGCTCAGTGCTCGGCGTGCTGGGTGCTCAGTACTCAGGGTGCTGGGTGCTCAGTACTCAGGGTGCTGGGTGCTCATTCTCGGGGTGCTGGGTGCTCAGTGCTCGGGGTGCTGGGTGCTCAGTACTCAGGGTGCTGGGTGCTCAGTACTCAGGCTGCTGGGGGCTCAGTACTCAGGGTGCTGGGTGCTCAGTACTCAGGGTGCTCGGTTCTCAGTACTCAGGGTGCTGGGAGCTCATTCTCGGGGTGCTGGGTGCTCAGTGCTCGGGGTGCTGGGTGCTCAGTACTCATTGTGCTGGGGGCTCAGTACTCAGGGTGGTGGGTGCTCAGTACTCAGGGTGATCTGTTCTCAGTACTCAGGGTGCTGGGTGCTCAGTGCTCGGGGTGCTGTGTGCACAGTGCTCAGGGTGCTGGGTGCTCAGTGCTCGGGGTGCTCAGTACTCAGGGTGCTGTGTGTTCAGTGCTCAGGGTACTGGGTGCTCAGTACTCAGGGTGCTTGGTGCTCAGTAATCAGGGTGCTGGTTGCTCAGTACTCGGGGTGCTGGGTGCTCAGTACTCGGGGTGCTGGGTGCACAGTGCTCAGGGTGCTGGCTGCTCAGTGCTCAGGGTGCTGGGTGCTCAGTACTCAGGGTGCTCAGTGCTCAGTACTCAGCGTTCTGGGTGCTCAGGGTCCTCGGTACTCAGTACTCAGGGTGCTCAGTGCTCAGTACTCAGCGTGCTTTGTGCTCAGTGCTCAGGGTGCTGGGTGCTCAGTACTAAGGGTGCTGGGTGCTCAGTACTCAGGGTGCTGGGTGCTCAGTACTCAGGGTGCTGGGTGCTCAGTGCTCGGGGTGCTCGGTGATCAGTACTCAGGGTGCTGGGTGCTCAGTGCTCTTGGTGCTGGGTGCTCAGTGCTCGGGGTGCTGGGTGCTCAGTGCTCGGGGTGCTGGGTGCTCAGTACTCAGGGTGCTGGGTGCTCAGTACTCAGGGTGTTCGGTGCTCAGTATTCAGGGTGCTCAGTACTCAGGGTGCTGGGTGCTCAGTGCTCGGGGTGCTGGGTGCTCAGTACTCGGGGTGCTGGGTGCTCAGTACTCGGGGTGCTGGGTGCTCAGTACTCAGGGTGCTGGGTACTCAGTGCTCAGGGTGCTGGGTGCTCAGTACTCAGGGTGCTGGGTGCTCAGTACTAAGGGTGCTCGGTGCTCATTACTCAGGGTGCTGGGTGCTCAGTGCTCAGGGTGCTCAGTGCTCAGTACTCAGCGTGCTTTGTGCTCAGTGCTCAGGGTGCTGGGTGCTCAGTACTCAGGGTGCTGGGTGCTCAGTACTCACGGTGCTGGGTGCTCAGTGCTCAGGGTGCTGGGTGCTCAGTACTCAGTGCTCAGGATGCTGGGTGCTCAGTGCTCAGGGTGCTCGGTGCTCATGCTCAGTGCTCAGGGTGCTCGGTGCTCAGTGCTCAGGGTCCTGGGTGCTCAGTACTCAGGGTGCTAGGTGCTTAGTACTCAGGGTGCTCAGTGCTCAGTACACAGGGTGCTGGGTGCTCAGTGCTCGGGGTGCTGGGTGCTCAGTGCTCAGTACTCAGGGTGCTGGGAGTTCAGTGCTCGGGGTGCTGGGTGCTCAGTACTCAGCGTGCTGGGTGCTCAGTACTCAGGGTGCTGGGTGCTCAGTGCTCAGAGTGCTGTGTGCTCAGTGCTCAGGGTGCTATGTGCTCAGTGATCGGGGTGCTGGGTGCTCAGTGCTCAGGGTGCTGGCTGCTCAGTGCTCAGGGTGCTGGGTGCTCAGTGCTCAGGGTGCTCGGTGCTCAGTACTCAGTGCTCAGGGTGATGGGTGCTCAGTGCTCGGGGTGCTCGGTGCTCAGTGCTCAGGGTCCTGGGTGCTCAGTACTCAGGGTGCTGGGTGCTTAGTACTCAGGGTGCTCAGTGCTCAGTACACAGGGTGCTGGGTGCTCAGTGCTCGGGGTGCTGGGTGCTCAGTGCTCAGTACTCAGGGTGCTGGGTGCTCAGTGCTCAGGGTGCTGGGTGCTCAGTACTCAGCGTGCTGGGTGCTCAGTGCTCAGGGTGCTGGGTGGTCAGTGCTCAGGGTGCTATGTGCTCAGTGATCGGGGTGCTGGGTGCTCAGTACTCAGGGTGCTCAGTGCTCGGGGAGCTCCGTGCTCAGTTCTCAGGGTGCTCGGTGCTCAGTGTTTGGGGTGCTGGGTGCTCAGTACTCAGGGTGATGCGTGCTCAGTGCTCAGGGTGCTGGGTGCTCAGTGCTCAGGGTGCTGGGTGCTCAGTACTCAGTGCTCAGGATGCTGGGTGCTCAGTGCTCAGGGTGCTGGGTGCTCAGTGCTCAGGGTGCTCAGTGTTCAGTGCTCAGTACTCAGGGTGCTGGGTGCTCAGTACTCAGGGTGCTGGGTGCTCAGTGCTCGGGGTGCTGGGTGCTCAGTACTCAGGGTGCTGGGTGCTCAGTGCTCGGGGTGCTGGGTCCTCAGTACTCAGGGTGCTTGGTGCTCAGTACTCAGGGTGCTGGGTCCTCAGTGCTCAGGGTGCTGGGTGCTCAGTACTCAGTGTGCTCAGTGCTCAGGGTGCTGGGTGCTCAGAACTCAGGCTGCTGGGTGCTCAGTACTCAGGGTGCTGGGTGCTCAGTACTCAGGGTGCTTGGTGCTCAGTACTCAGGGTGATGGGTGCTCAGTGCTCAGGGTGCTCGGTGCTCAGTACTCATGGTGCTGGGTGCTCATTCTCGGGGTGCTGGGTGCTCAGTACTCAGGTTGCTCAGTACTCTGGGTGCTCGGTGCTCAGTACTCATGGTGCTGGGTGCTCAGTACTCAGGGTGCTCGGTGCTCAGTTCTCAGGGTGCTCGGTGCTCAGTGTTTGGGGTGCTGGGTGCTCAGTACTCAGGGTGCTGGGTGCTCAGTGCTTGGGGTGCTCGGTGCTCAGTACTCAGGGTGCTGTGTGCTCAGTACTCGGGGTGCTGCTTGCTCAGTGCTCAGGGTGCTGGGTGCTCAGTGCTCGGGGTGCTGGGTGCTCAGTGCTCAGGGTGCTGGCTGCTCAGTGCTCAGGGTGCTGGGTGCTCAGTACTCAGGGTGCTCGGTGCTCAGTACTCAGGGTGCTCAGTGCTCAGTACTCAGCGTGCTGGGTACTCAGTGCTCAGGGTGCTCGGTGGTCAGTACTCGGGGTGCTGGGAGCTCAGTGCTCGGGGTGCTGGGTGCTCAGTGCTCAGTACTCAGGGTGCTGGGTGCTCAGTGCTCGGGGTGATGGGTGCTCAGTACTCAGGGTGCTGGGTGCTGAGTGCTCGGGGTGCTGGGTGCTCAGTGCTCAGGGTGCTGGGTGCTTAGTGATCGGGGTGCTGGGTGCTCAGTACTCAGGGTGCTCAGTGCTCGGGGAGCTCGGTGCTCAGTACTCAGGGTGCTGGGTGCTCAGTACTCAGTGCTCGGGGTCCTGGGTGCTCCGTGCTCGGGGTGCTGGGTGCTCAGTGCTCTGGGTGCTTAGTGCTCAGTACTCAGGGTGCTGGGTGCTCAGTACTCAGGGTGCTCAGTGCTCGGGGTGCTGGGTGCTCAGTACTCAGGGTGCTGGGTGATCAGTACTCAGGGTGCTGGGTGCTCAGTGCTCAGGGTCCTCGGTGCTCAGTACTCAGGGTGCTCAGTGCTCATTACTCAGCGTGCTTTGTGCTCAGTGCTCAGGGTGCTGGGTGCTCAGTACTCAGTGTGCTGGGTGCTCAGTACTCAGGGTGCTGGGGGCTCAGTACTCTTGGTGCTGGGTGCTCAGTACTCAGGGTGCTGGATGCTCAGTACTCAGGGTGCTGGGTGTTCAGTACTCAGGGTGCTCGGTTCTCAGTACTCAGGGTGCTGGGTGCTCAGTGCTCGGGGTGCTTGGTGCTCAGTACTAAGGGTGCTGGGGGCTCAGTACTCAGGGTGCTGGGTGCTCAGTACTCAGGGTGATCTGTTCTCAGTACTCAGGGTGCTGGGTGCTCAGTGCTCGGGGTGCTGGGTGCACAGTGCCCTGGGTGCTGGGTGCTCAGTGCTCAGCGTGCTCAGTACACAGGGTGCTGTGTGTTCAGTGCTCAGGGTACTGGGTGCTCAGTACTCAGGGTGCTTGGTGCTCAGTACTCAGGGTGCTGGGTGCTCAGTACTCGGGGTGCTGGTTGCTCAGTACTCGGGGTGCTCGGTGCACAGTGCTCAGGGTGCTGGGTGCTCAGTGCTCGGGGTGCTGGGTGCTCAGTGCTCAGGCTGCTGGCTGCTCAGTGCTCAGGGTGCTGGGTGCTCAGTACTTAGGGTGCTCAGTGCTCAGTACTCAGCGTGCTGGGTGCTCAGTCCTCAGGGTCCTCGGTGCTCAGTACTCAGGGTGCTCAGTGCTCAGTACTCAGCGTGCTTTGTGCTCAGTACTCAGGGTGCTGGGTGCTCAGTACTCAGGGTGCTGGGTGCTCAGTACTCAGGGTGCTGGGTGCTCAGTGCTCGGGGTGCTCGGTGATCAGTACTAAGAGTGCTGGGTGCTCAGTGCTCAGGGTACTGGGTACTCAGTACTCAGGGTGCTGGGTGCTCAGTGCTCAGGGTGCTGGGTGCTCAGTGCTCAGGGTGCTGGGTGCTCAGTGCTCGGGGTGCTGGGTGCTCAGTGCTCAGTGTGCTGGGTGCTCAGTGCTCAGTGCTCAGGGTGCTGGGTGCTCAGTGCTCAGGGTGCTGGGTGCTCAGTGCTAGGGGTGCTGGGTGCTCAGTGCTCGGGGTGCTGGGTGCTCAGTGCTCGGGGTGCTGGGTGCTCAGTACTCAGGGTGCTGGGTGCTCAGTACTCAGTGTGTTCGGTGCTCAGGACTCAGGGTGCTCAGTGCTCAGTACTCAGGGTGCTGGGTGCTCAGTGCTCGGGGTGCTGGGTGCTCAGTACTCGGGGTGCTGTGTGCTCAGTACTCAGGGTACTGGGTGCTCAGTGCTCAGGGTGCTGGGTGCTCAGTACTCAGGGTGCTGGGTGCTCAGTACTTAGGGTGCTCGGTCCTCAGTACTCAGGTTGGTGAGTGCTCAGGGTGCTGGGTACTCAGTACTCAGGGTGCTGGGTGCTCAGTACTCAGGGTGCTGGGTGCTCAGTGCTCAGGGTGCTGGGTGCTCAGTACTCAGGGTGCTGGGTGCTCAGTACTCAGGGTGCTGGGTGCTCAGTGCTCGGGGTGCTGGGTGCTCAGTGACGGGGTGCTGGGGGCTCAGTGCTCGGGGTGCTGGGTGCTCAGTGCTCAGGGCGCTGGGTGCTCTGTGCTCGGGGTACTCGGAGCTCAGTACTCAGGGTGCTGGGTGCTCAGTGCTCGGGGTGCTCGGTGCTCAGTACTCAGGGTGCTGGGTGCTTAGTGCTCGGGGTGCTCGGTGCTCAGTACGTTGGGTGCTCACTACTCAGGGTGCTGGGTGCTCAGTGCTCAGGGTGCTGGGTGCTCAGTGCTGAGGATGCTAGGTGCTCAGTGCTCAGGGTGCTGGGTGCTCAGTACTCAGGGTGCTGGGTGCACAGTGCTCGGGGTGCAGGTTGCTCAGTGCTCAGGGTGCTGGGTGCTCAGTGCTCAGGGTGCTGGGTGCTCAGTACTCGGGGTGCTGGGTGCTCAGTGCTCGGGGTGCTGGGTCCTCAGTGCTCAGGGTGCTGGGTGCTCAGTACTCAGGGTGCTGGGTCCTCAGTGCTCAGGGTGCTGGGTGCTCAGTACTCAGTGTGCTCAGTGCTCAGGGTGCTGGGTGCTCAGAACTCAGGGTGCTGGGTGCTCAGTACTCAGGGTGCTGGGTGCTCAGTACTCAGGATGCTTGGTGCTCAGTACTCAGGGTGCTGGGTGCTCAGTGCTCAGGGTGCTCGGTGCTCAGTACTCATGGTGCTGGGTGCTCATTCTCGGGGTGCTGGGTGCTCAGTACTCAGGTTGCTCAGTACTCTGGGTGCTCGGTGCTCAGTACTCAGGGTGCTCGGTGCTCAGTTCTCAGGGTGCTCGGTGCTCAGTGTTTGGGGTGCTGGGTGCTCAGTACTCAGGGTGCTGGGTGCTCAGTGCTCAGGGTGCTCTGTGGTCAGTACTCAGGGTGCTGGGAGCTCAGTGCTCGGGGTGCTGGGTGCTCAGGGCTCAGTACTCAGGGTGCTGGGTGCTCAGTACTCAGGGTGCTGGGTGCTCAGTGCTCAGGCTTCTGGCTGCTCAGTGCTCAGGGTGCTGGGTGCTCAGTACTCAGGGTGCTCAGTGCTCAGTACTCAGCGTGCTGGGTGCTCAGTTCTCAGGGTCCTCGGTGCTCAGTACTCAGGGTGCTCAGTGCTCAGTACTCAGCGTGCTTTGTGCTCAGTACTCAGGGTGCTGGGTGCTCAGTACTCAGGGTGCTGGGTGCTCAGTACTCAGGGTGTTGGGTGCTCAGTGCTCGGGGTGCTCGGTTATCAGTACTAAGAGTGCTGGGTGCTCAGTGCTCAGGGTACTGGGTACTCAGTACTCAGGGTGCTGGGTGCTCAGTGCTCAGGGTGCTGGGTGCTCAGTGCTCAGGGTGCTGGGTGCTCAGTGCTCGGGGTGCTGGGTGCTCAGTGCTCAGGGTGCTGGGTGCTCAGTGCTCAGTGCTCAGGGTGCTGGGTGCTCAGTGCTCAGGGTGCTGGGTGCTCAGTGCTAGGGGTGCTGGGTGCTCAGTGCTCAGGGTGCTGGGTGCTCAGTGCTAGGGGTGCTGGGTGCTCAGTGCTCGGGGTGCTGGGTGCTCAGTGCTCGGGGTGCTGGGTGCTCAGTACTCAGGGTGCTGGGTGCTCAGTACTCAGGGTGCTGGGTGCTCAGTACTTAGGGTGCTCGGTCCTCAGTACTCAGGTTGCTGAGTGCTCAGGGTGCTGGGTACTCAGTACTCAGGGTGCTGGGTGCTCAGTACTCAGGGTGCTGGGTGCTCAGTGCTCAGGGTGCTGGGTGCTCAGTACTCAGGGTGCTGGGTGCTCAGTACTCAGGGTGCTGGGTGCTCAGTGCTCGGGGTGCTGGGTGCTCAGTGCTCGGGGTGCTGGGGGCGCAGTGCTCGGGGTGCTGGGTGCTCAGTGCTCGGAGCGCTGGGTGCTCTGTGCTCGGGGTACTTGGAGCTCAGTACTCAGGGTGCTGGGTGCTCAGTGCTCGGGGTGATGGGTGCTCAGTGCTCAGTACTCAGGGTGCTGGGTGCTCAGTGCTCAGGGTGCTGGGTGCTCAGTGCTCAGGGTGCTGGGTGCTCAGTGCTCAGGGTGCTGGGTACTCAGTGCTCAGGGAGCTGGGTACTCAGTGCTCGGGGTGCTGGTTGCTCAGTACTCAGGTTGCTGGGTGCTCAGTACTCAGGGTGCTCAGTGCTCAGTACTCAGGGTGCTCAGTGCTCAGTACTCAGGGTGCTCAGTGCTCAGTGTGCTGTGTGCTCAGTGCTCGGGGTGCTGGGTGCTCAGTCCTCAGGGTGCTGGGTGCTCAGTGCTCAGGGTGCTCGGTGCTCAGTGCTCAGGGTGCTGGGTGCTCAGTACTCAGGGTGCTGGGTGCTCAGTGCTCGGGGTGCTGGGTGCTCAGTACTCAGGGTGCTGGGTGCTCACTGCTCAGGGTGCTGGGTGCTCAGTGCTCAGGGTGCTCGGTGCTTTGTACTCAGGGTGCTCGGTGCTCGGGGTGCTGGGTGCTCAGTGCTCGGGGTGCTGGGTGCTCAGTGCTCGGGGTGCTGGGTGCTCAGTGCTCGGGGTGCTGGGTTCTCAGTGCTCGGGGTGCTGGGTGCTCAGTGCTCGGGGTGCTGGGTGCTCAGTACTCAGGGTGCTGGGTGCTCAGTGCTCAGGGTGCTGGGTGCTCAGTACTCAGGGTGCTGGGTGCTCAGTACTTAGGGTGCTCGGTCCTCAGTACTCAGGTTGCTGAGTACTCAGGGTGCTGGGTACTCAGTACTCAGGGTGCTGGGTGCTCAGTACTCAGGGTGCTGGGTGCTCAGTGCTCAGGGTGCTGGGTGCTCAGTACTCAGGGTGCTGGGTGCTCAGTACTCAGGGTGCTGGGTGCTCAGTGCTCGGGGTGCTGGGTGCTCAGTGCTCGGGGTGCTGGGGGCGCAGTGCTCGGGGTGCTGGTCTCTCAGTGCTCGGAGCGCTGGGTGCTCTGTGCTCGGGGTACTTGGAGCTCAGTACTCAGGGTGCTGGGTGCTCAGTGCTCGGGGTGATGGGTGCTCAGTGCTCAGTACTCAGGGTGCTGGGTGCTCAGTGCTCAGGGTGCTGGGTGCTCAGTGCTCAGGGTGCTGGGTGCTCAGTGCTCAGGGTGCTGGGTACTCAGTGCTCAGGGAGCTGGGTACTCAGTGCTCGGGGTGCTGGTTGCTCAGTACTCAGGTTGCTGGGTGCTCAGTACTCAGGGTGCTCAGTGCTCAGTACTCAGGGTGCTCAGTGCTCAGTACTCAGGGTGCTCAGTGCTCAGTGTGCTGTGTGCTCAGTGCTCGGGGTGCTGGGTGCTCAGTCCTCAGGGTGCTGGGTGCTCAGTGCTCAGGGTGCTCGGTGCTCAGTGCTCAGGGTGCTGGGTGCTCAGTACTCAGGGTGCTGGGTGCTCAGTGCTCGGGGTGCTGGGTGCTCAGTACTCAGGGTGCTGGGTGCTCACTGCTCAGGGTGCTGGGTGCTCAGTGCTCAGGGTGCTCGGTGCTTTGTACTCAGGGTGCTCGGTGCTCGGGGTGCTGGGTGCTCAGTGCTCGGGGTGCTGGGTGCTCAGTGCTCGGGGTGCTGGGTGCTCAGTGCTCGGGGTGCTGGGTTCTCAGTGCTCGGGGTGCTGGGTGCTCAGTGCTCGGGGTGCTGGGTGCTCAGTGCTCGGGGTGCTCGGTGCTCAGTACTCAGGTTGCTGGGTGCTCAGTGCTCAGGGTGCTGGGTGCTCAGTACTCAGGGTGCTGGGTGCTCGGTGCTCAGTACGCTGGGTGCTCAGTACTCAGGGTGCTGGCTGCTGAGTACTCAGGGTGCTCGGTGCTCAGTACTCAGGGTGCTGGGTGCTCAGTACTCAGTGTGTTCGGTGCTCAGTACTCAGGGTGCTCAGTGCTCAGTACTCAGGGTGCTGGGTGCTCAGTGCTCGGGGTGCTGGGTGCTCAGTACTCGGGGTGCTGTGTGCTCAGTACTCAGGGTGCTGGGTGCTCAGTGCTCAGGGTGCTGGGTGCTCAGTACTCAGGGTGCTGGGTGCTCAGTACTTAGGGTGCTCGGTCCTCAGTACTCAGGTTGCTGAGTGCTCAGGGTGCTGGGTACTCAGTACTCAGGGTGCTGGGTGCTCAGTACTCAGGGTGCTGGGTGCTCAGTGCTCAGGGTGCTGGGTGCTCAGTACTCAGGGTGCTGGGTGCTCAGTACTCAGGGTGCTGGGTGCTCAGTGCTCGGGGTGCTGGGTGCTCAGTGCTCGGGGTGCTGGGGGCTCAGTGCTCGGGGTGCTGGGTGCTCAGTGCTCGGCGCGCTGGGTGCTCTGTGCTCGGGGTACTCGGAGCTCAGTACTCAGGGTGCTGGGTGCTCAGTGCTCGGGGTGATGGGTGCTCAGTGCTCAGTACTCAGGGTGCTGGGTGCTCAGTGCTCAGGGTGCTGGGTGCTCAGTGCTCAGGGTGCTGGGTGCTCAGTGCTCAGGGTGCTGGGTACTCAGTGCTCAGGGAGCTGGGTACTCAGTGCTCGGGGTGCTGGTTGCTCAGTACTCAGGTTGCTGGGTGCTCAGTACTCAGGGTGCTCAGTGCTCAGTACTCAGGGTGCTCAGTGCTCAGTACTCAGGGTGCTCAGTGCTCAGTGTGCTGTGTGCTCAGTGCTCGGGGTGCTGGGTGCTCAGTCCTCAGGGTGCTGGTTGCTCAGTGCTCAGGGTGCTCGGTGCTCAGTGCTCAGGGTGCTGGGTGCTCAGTACTCAGGGTGCTGGGTGCTCACTGCTCAGGGTGCTGGGTGCTCAGTGCTCAGGGTGCTCGGTGCTTTGTACTCAGGGTGCTCGGTGCTCGGGGTGCTGGGTGCTCAGTGCTCGGGGTGCTGGGTGCTCAGTGCTCGGGGTGCTGGGTGCTCAGTGCTCGGGGTGCTGGGTTCTCAGTGCTCGGGGTGCTGGGTGCTCAGTGCTCAGGGTGCTGGGTGCTCAGTGCTCGGGGTGCTCGGTGCTCAGTACTCAGGTTGCTGGGTGCTCAGTGCTCAGGGTGCTGGGTGCTCAGTACTCAGGGTGCTGGGTGCTCGGTGCTCAGTACGCTGGGTGCTCAGTACTCAGGGTGCTGGCTGCTGAGTACTCAGGGTGCTCGGTGCTCAGTACTCAGGGTGCTGGGTGCTCAGTGCTCGGGGTGCTGGGTGCTCATTACTCAGTGTGCTGGGTGCTCAGTACTCAGGGTGCTCAGTGCTCGGGGTGCTGGGTGCTCAGTACTCAGGGTGCTGGGTGCTCAGTGCTCGGGGTGCTGGGTGCTCAGTGCTCAGGGTGCTGGGTGCTCAGTGATCGGGGTGCTGGGTGCTCAATACTCAGGGTGCTCAGTGCTCGGGGAGCTCGGTGCTCAGTACTCAGGGTGCTGGGTGCTCAGTACACAGTGCTCGGGGTCCTGGGTGCTCCGTGCTCGGGGTGCTGGGTGCTCAGTGCTCTGGGTGCTTAGTGCTCAGTACTAAGGGTGCTGGGTGCTCAGTACTCAGGGTGCTCAGTGCTAGGGGTGCTGGGTGCTCAGTACTCAGGGTGCTGGGTGCTCAGTACTCAGGGTGCTGGGTGCTCATTCTCGGGGTGCTGGGTGCTCAGTGCTCGGGGTGCTGGGTGCTCAGTACTCAGGGTGCTGGGTGCTCAGTGCTTGGGGTGCTTGGTGCTCAGTACTAAGGGTGCTGGGGGCTCAGTACTCAGGGTGCTGGGTGCTCAGTGCTCGGGGTGCTGGGTGCACAGTGCCCAGGGTGCTGGGTGCTCAGTGCTCAGCGTGCTCAGTACTCAGGGTGCTGTGTGTTCAGTGCTCAGCGTGCTGGGTGCTCAGTGATCGGGGTCCTCGGTTCTCAGTACTCAGGGTGCTCAGTGCTCATTACTCAGCGTGCTTTGTGCTCAGTGCTCAGGGTGCTGGGTGCTCAGTACTCAGTGTGCTGGGTGCTCAGTACTCAGGGTGCTGGGGGCCCAGTACTCAGGGGGCTGGGTGCTCAGTACTCAGGGTGCTGGGTGCTCAGTACTCAGGGTGCTGGGTGCTCAGTACTCATCGTGCTGGGGGCTCAGTACTCAGGGTGCTGGGTGCTCAGTACTCAGGGTGCTCGGTTCTCAGACCTCAGGGTGCTTGGTGCTCAGTGCTCGGGGTGCTTGGTGCTCAGTACTAAGGGTGCTGGGGGCTCAGTACTCAGGGTGCTGGGTGCTCAGTACTCAGGGTGATCTGTTCTCAGTACTCAGGGTGCTGGGTGCTCAGTGCTCGGGGTGCTGGGTGCACAGTGCCCAGGGTGCTGGGTGCTCAGTGCTCAGCGTGCTCAGTACTCAGGGTGCTGTGTGTTCAGTGCTCAGGGTACTGGGTGCTCAGTACTCAGGGTGCTTGGTGCTCAGTACTCAGGGTGCTGGGTGCTCAGTACTCGGGGTGCTGGGTGCTCAGTACTCGGGGTGCTGGGTGCACAGTGCTCAGGGTGCTGGGTGCTCAGTGCTCGGGGTGCTGGGTGCTCAGTGCTCAGGCTGCTGGCTGCTCAGTGCTCCGGGTGCTGGGTGCTCAGTACTCAGGGTGCTCAGTGCTCAGTACTCAGCGTGCAGGGTGCTCAGTCCTCAGGGTCCTCGGTGCTCAGTACTCAGGGTGCTCAGTGCTCAGTACTCAGCGTACTTTGTGCTCAGTGCTCAGGGTGCTGGGTGCTCAGTACTCAGGGTGCTGGGTGCTCAGTACTCAGGGTGCTGGGTGCTCAGTACTCAGGGTGCTGGGTGCTCAGTGCTCGGGGTGCTCGGTGATCAGTACTAAGAGTGCTGGGTGCTCAGTGCTCAGGGTACTGGGTACTCAGTACTCAGGGTGCTGGGTGCTCAGTGCTCAGGGTGCTGGGTGCTCAGTGCTCAGGGTGCTGGGTGCTCAGTGCTCGGGGTGCTGGGTGCTCAGTGCTCAGGGTGCTGGGTGCTCAGTGCTCAGGGTGCTGGGTGCTCAGTGCTCAGGGTGCTGGGTGCTCAGTGCTAGGGGTGCTGGG
Source organism: Microtus oregoni (assembly GCF_018167655.1). NCBI lineage: Eukaryota > Metazoa > Chordata > Mammalia > Rodentia > Cricetidae > Microtus > Microtus oregoni. The sequence continues at coordinate 88,283 of NW_024544913.1, read as the reverse complement.
TGCTCAGTGCTCGGGGTGCTGGGTGCTCAGTGCTCGGGGTCCTGGGTGCTCAGTACTCAGGGTGCTGGGTGCTCAGTAATCAGTGTGTTCGGTGCTCAGTACTCAGGGTGCTCAGTGCTCAGTACTCAGGGTGCTGGGTGCTCAGTGCTCGGGGTGCTGGGTGCTCAGTACTCGGGGTGCTGTGTGCTCAGTACTCAGGGTGCTGGGTGCTCAGTGCTCAGGGTGCTGGGTGCTCAGTACTCAGGTTGCTGTGTGCTCAGGGTGCTGGGTACTCAGTACTCAGGGTGCTGGGTGCTCAGTACTCAGGGTGCTGGGTGCTCAGTGCTCAGGGTGCTGGGTGCTCAGTGCTCAGGATGCTGGGTGCTCAGTGCTCAGGGTGCTGGGTGCTCAGTACTCAGGGTGCTGGGTGCACAGTGCTCGGGGTGCAGGTTGCTCAGTGCTCAGGGTGCTGGGTGCTCAGTGCTCAGGGTGCTGGGTGCTCAGTACTCGGGGTGCTGGGTGCTCAGTACTCAGGGTGCTGCGTGCTCCGTACTCAGGGTGCTGGGTGATCAGTACTCGGGTGCTGGGTGCTCAGTGCTCAGGGTGCTGGGTGCTCAGTGCTCGGGGTGCTGGGTGCTCAGTGCTCAGTACTCAGGGTGCTGGGTGCTCAGTGCTCGGGGTGCTGGGTTCTCAGTGCTCAGTACTCAGGGTGCTTGGTGCTCAGTGCTCAGGGTGCTGGGTGCTCAGTGCTCAGGGTGCAGGGCACTCAGTGCTCAGGGAGCTGGGTACTCAGTGCTCGGGGTGCTGGGTGCTCAGTACTCAGGGTGCTGGGTGCTCAGTACTCAGGGTGCTGGGTGATCAGTACTCGGGTGCTGGGTGCTCAGTGCTCAGGGTGCTGGGTGCTCAGTGCTCGGGGTGCTGGGTGCTCATTGCTCAGTACTCAGGGTGCTGGGTGCTCAGTGCTCGGGGTGCTGGGTGCTCAGTGCTCAGTACTCAGGGTGCTGGGTGCTCAGTGCTCAGGGTGCTCAGTGCTCAGTACTCAGGGTGCTCAGTGCTCAGTGTGCTGTGTGCTCAGTGCTCGGGGTGCTGGGTGCTCAGTCCTCAGGGTGCTGGGTGCTCAGTGCTCAGGGTGCTCGGTGCTCAGTGCTCAGGTTGCTGGGTGCTCAGTACTCAGGGTGCTGGGTGCTCAGTGCTCGGGGTGCTGGGTGCTCAGTACTCAGGGTGCTGGGTGCTCACTGCTCAGGGTGCTGGGTGCTCAGTGCTCAGGGTGCTCGGTGCTTTGTACTCAGGGTACTCGGTGCTCGGGGTGCTGGGTGCTCAGTACTCAGGGTGCTGGGTGCTCAGTACTCAGGGTGCTGGGTGATCAGTACTCGGGTGCTGGGTGCTCAGTGCTCAGGGTGCTGGGTGCTCAGTGCTCGGGGTGCTGGGTGCTCATTGCTCAGTACTCAGGGTGCTGGGTGCTCAGTGCTCGGGGTGCTGGGTGCTCAGTGCTCAGTACTCAGGGTGCTGGGTGCTCAGTGCTCAGGGTGCTCAGTGCTCAGTACTCAGGGTGCTCAGTGCTCAGTGTGCTGTGTGCTCAGTGCTCGGGGTGCTGGGTGCTCAGTCCTCAGGGTGCTGGGTGCTCAGTGCTCAGGGTGCTCGGTGCTCAGTGCTCAGGTTGCTGGGTGCTCAGTACTCAGGGTGCTGGGTGCTCAGTGCTCGGGGTGCTGGGTGCTCAGTACTCAGGGTGCTGGGTGCTCACTGCTCAGGGTGCTGGGTGCTCAGTGCTCAGGGTACTCGGTGCTTTGTACTCAGGGTACTCGGTGCTCGGGGTGCTGGGTGCTCAGTGCTCGGGGTGCTGGGTGCTCAGTGCTCGGGGTGCTGGGTGCTCAGTGCTCGGGGTGCTGGGTGCTCAGTGCTCGGGGTGCTGGGTGCTCAGTACTCGGGGTGCTCGGTGCTCAGTACTCGGGTTGCTGGGTGCTCAGTGCTCGGGGTGCTGGGTGCTCAGTACTCAGGGTGCTGGGTGCTCAGTAATCAGTGTGTTCGGTGCTCAGTACTCAGGGTGCTCAGTGCTCAGTACTCAGGGTGCTGGGTGCTCAGTGCTCGGGGTGCTGGGTGCTCAGTACTCGGGGTGCTGTGTGCTCAGTACTCAGGGTGCTGGGTGCTCAGTGCTCAGGGTGCTGGGTGCTCAGTACTCAGGTTGCTGTGTGCTCAGGGTGCTGGGTACTCAGTACTCAGGGTGCTGGGTGCTCAGTACTCAGGGTGCTGGGTGCTCAGTGCTCAGGGTGCTGGGTGGTCAGTACTCAGGGTGCTGGGTGCTCAGTACTCAGGGTGCTGGGTGCTCAGTGCTCGGGGTGCTGGGTGCTCAGTGCTCGCAGTGCTGGGGGCTCAGTGCTCGCGGTGCTGGGTGCTCAGTGCTCGGGGCGCTGGGTGCTCTGTGCTCGGGGTGCTCGGAGCTCAGTACTCAGGGTGCTGGGTGCTCAGTGCTCGGGGTGCTCGGTGCTCAGTACTTAGGGTGCTGGGTGCTTAGTGCTCGGGGTGCTCGGTGCTCAGTAAGTTGGGTGCTCACTACTCAGGGTGCTGGGTGCTCAGTGCTCAGGGTGCTGGGTGCTCAGTGCTCAGGATGCTGGGTGCTCAGTGCTCAGGGTGCTGGGTGCTCAGTACTCAGGGTGCTGGGTGCACAGTGCTCGGGGTGCAGGTTGCTCAGTGCTCAGGGTGCTGGGTGCTCAGTGCTCAGGGTGCTGGGTGCTCAGTACTCGGGGTGCTGGGTGCTCAGTACTCAGGGTGCTGCGTGCTCCGTACTCAGGGTGCTGGGTGATCAGTACTCGGGTGCTGGGTGCTCAGTGCTCAGGGTGCTGGGTGCTCAGTGCTCGGGGTGCTGGGTGCTCAGTGCTCAGTACTCAGGGTGCTGGGTGCTCAGTGCTCGGGGTGCTGGGTTCTCAGTGCTCAGTACTCAGGGTGCTTGGTGCTCAGTGCTCAGGGTGCTGGGTGCTCAGTGCTCAGGGTGCAGGGCACTCAGTGCTCAGGGAGCTGGGTACTCAGTGCTCGGGGTGCTGGGTGCTCAGTACTCAGGGTGCTGGGTGCTCAGTACTCAGGGTGCTGGGTGATCAGTACTCGGGTGCTGGGTGCTCAGTGCTCAGGGTGCTGGGTGCTCAGTGCTCGGGGTGCTGGGTGCTCATTGCTCAGTACTCAGGGTGCTGGGTGCTCAGTGCTCGGGGTGCTGGGTGCTCAGTGCTCAGTACTCAGGGTGCTGGGTGCTCAGTGCTCAGGGTGCTCAGTGCTCAGTACTCAGGGTGCTCAGTGCTCAGTGTGCTGTGTGCTCAGTGCTCGGGGTGCTGGGTGCTCAGTCCTCAGGGTGCTGGGTGCTCAGTGCTCAGGGTGCTCGGTGCTCAGTGCTCAGGTTGCTGGGTGCTCAGTACTCAGGGTGCTGGGTGCTCAGTGCTCGGGGTGCTGGGTGCTCAGTACTCAGGGTGCTGGGTGCTCACTGCTCAGGGTGCTGGGTGCTCAGTGCTCAGGGTGCTCGGTGCTTTGTACTCAGGGTACTCGGTGCTCGGGGTGCTGGGTGCTCAGTACTCAGGGTGCTGGGTGCTCAGTACTCAGGGTGCTGGGTGATCAGTACTCGGGTGCTGGGTGCTCAGTGCTCAGGGTGCTGGGTGCTCAGTGCTCGGGGTGCTGGGTGCTCATTGCTCAGTACTCAGGGTGCTGGGTGCTCAGTGCTCGGGGTGCTGGGTGCTCAGTGCTCAGTACTCAGGGTGCTGGGTGCTCAGTGCTCAGGGTGCTCAGTGCTCAGTACTCAGGGTGCTCAGTGCTCAGTGTGCTGTGTGCTCAGTGCTCGGGGTGCTGGGTGCTCAGTCCTCAGGGTGCTGGGTGCTCAGTGCTCAGTTTGCTCGGTGCTCAGTGCTCAGGTTGCTGGGTGCTCAGTACTCAGGGTGCTGGGTGCTCAGTGCTCGGGGTGCTGGGTGCTCAGTACTCAGGGTGCTGGGTGCTCACTGCTCAGGGTGCTGGGTGCTCAGTGCTCAGGGTGCTCGGTGCTTTGTACTCAGGGTACTCGGTGCTCGGGGTGCTGGGTGCTCAGTGCTCGGGGTGCTGGGTGCTCAGTGCTCGGGGTGCTGGGTGCTCAGTGCTCGGGGTGCTGGGTGCTCAGTGCTCGGGGTGCTGGGTGCTCAGTACTCGGGGTGCTCGGTGCTCAGTACTCGGGTTGCTGGGTGCTCAGTGCTCAGGGTGCTGGGTGCTCAGTACTCAGGGTGCTGGGTGCTCGGTGCTCAGTACGCTGGGTGCTCAGTACTCAGGGTGCTGGCTGCTGAGTACTCAGGGTGCTCGGTGCTCAGTACTCAGGGTGCTGGGTGCTCAGTGCTCGCGGTGCTGGGTGCTCATTACTCAGGGTGCTGGGTGCTCAGTACTCTGGGTGCTCAGTGCTCGGGGTGCTGGGTGCTCAGTACTCAGGGTGCTGGGTGCTCAGTGCTCGGGGTGCTGGGTGCTCAGTGCTCGCGGTGCTGGGTGCTCATTACTCAGGGTGCTGGGTGCTCAGTGATCGGGGTGCTGGGTGCTCAGTACTCAGGGTGCTCAGTGCTCGGGGAGCTCGGTGCTCAGTACTCAGGGTGCTGGGTGCTCAGTACTCAGTGCTCGGGGTCCTGGGTGCTCCGTGCTCGGGGTGCTGGGTGCTCAGTGCTCTGGGTGCTTAGTGCTCAGTACTAAGGGTGCTGGGTGCTCAGTACTCAGGGTGCTCAGTGCTCGGGGTGCTGGGTGCTCAGTACTCAGGGTGCTGTGTGCTCAGTACTCAGGTGCTGGGTGCTCATTCTCGGGGTGCTGGGTGCTCAGTGCTCGGGGTGCTGGGTGCTCAGTACTCAGGGTGCTGGGTGCTCAGTGCTCAGGGTGCTTGGTGCTCAGTACTAAGGGTGCTGGGGGCTCAGTACTCAGGGTGCTGGGTGCTCAGTACTCAGGGTGATCTGTTCTCAGTACTCAGGGTGCTGGGTGCTCAGTGCTCGGGGTGCTGGGTGCACAGTGCCCAGGGTGCTGGGTGCTCAGTGCTCAGCGTGCTCAGTACTCAGGGTGCTGTGTGTTCAGTGCTCAGGGTGCTGGGTGCTCAGTGATCGGGGTGATGGGTGCTCAGTACTCAGGGTGCTCAGTGCTCGGGGAGCTCGGTGCTCAGTACTCAGGGTGCTGGGTGCTCAGTACTCAGTGCTCGGGGTCCTGGGTGCTCCGTGCTCGGGTTGCTGGGTGCTCAGTCCTCTGGGTGCTTAGTGCTCAGTACTCAGGTTGCTGGGTGCTCAGTACTCAGGGTGCTCAGTGCTCGGGGTGCTGGGTGCTCAGTACTCAGGGTGCTGGGTGCTCAGTACTCAGGGTGCTGGGTGCTCAGTGCTCAGGGTCCTCGGTGCTCAGTACTCAGGGTGCTCAGTGCTCATTACTCAGCGTGCTTTGTGTTCAGTGCTCAGGGTGCTGGGTGCTCAGTACTCAGTGTGCTGGGTGCTCAGTACTCAGGGTGCTGGGGGCTCAGTACTCAGGGTGCTGGGTGCTCAGTACTCAGGGTGCTGGGTGCTCAGTACTCAGGGTGCTGGGTGCTCAGTACTCAGGGTGCTGGGGGCTCAGTACTCAGGGTGCTGGGTGCTCAGTACTCAGGGTGCTCGGTTCTCAGTACTCAGGGTGCTGGGTGCTCAGTGCTCGGGGTGCTTGGTGCTCAGTACTAAGGGTGCTGGGGGCTCAGTACTCAGGGTGCTGGGTGCTCAGTACTCAGGGTGATCTGTTCTCAGTACTCAGGGTGCTGGGTGCTCAGTGCTCGGGGTGCTGGGTGCACAGTGCCCAGGGTGCTGGGTGCTCAGTGCTCAGCATGCTCAGTACTCAGGGTGCTGTGTGTTCAGTGCTCAGGGTACTGGGTGCTCAGTACTCAGGGTGCTTGGTGCTCAGTACTCAGGGTGCTGGGTGCTCAGTACTCGGGGTGCTGGGTGCTCAGTACTCGGGGTGCTGGGTGCACAGTGCTCAGGGTGCTGGGTGCTCAGTGCTCGGGGTGCTGGGTGCTCAGTGCTCAGGCTGCTAGCTGCTCAGTGCTCTGGGTGCTGGGTGCTCAGTACTCAGGGTGCTCAGTGCTCAGTACTCAGCGTGCTGGGTGCTCAGTCCTCAGGGTCCTCGGTGCTCAGTACTCAGGGTGCTCAGTGCTCAGTACTCAGCGTGCTTTTTGCTCAGTGCTCAGGGTGCTGGGTGCTCAGTACTCAGGGTGCTGGGTGCTCAGTACTCAGGGTGCTGGGTGCTCAGAACTCAGGGTGCTGGGTGCTCAGTGCTCGGGGTGCTCGGTGATCAGTACTAAGAGTGCTGGGTGCTCAGTGCTCAGGGTACTGGGTACTCAGTACTCAGGGTGCTGGGTGCTCAGTGCTCAGGGTGCTGGGTGCTCAGTGCCCAGGGTGCTGGGTGCTCAGTGCTCGGGGTGCTGGGTGCTCAGTGCTCAGGGTGCTGGGTGCTCAGTTCTCAGTGCTCAGGGTGCTGGGTGCTCAGTGCTCAGGGTGCTGGGTGCTCAGTGCTAGGGGTGCTGGGTGCTCAGTGCTCGGGGTGCTGGGTGCTCAGTGCTCGGGGTGCTGGGTGCTCAGTACTCAGGGTGCTGGGTGCTCAGTACTCAGTGTGTTCGGTGCTCAGTACTCAGGGTGCTCAGTGCTCAGTTCTCAGGGTGCTGGGTGCTCAGTGCTCGGGGTGCTGGGTGCTCAGTACTCGGGGTACTGTGTGCTCAGTACTCAGTGTGCTGGGTGCTCAGTACTTAGGGGGCTCGGTCCTCAGTACTCAGGTTGCTGAGTGCTCAGGGTGCTGGGTACTCAGTACTCAGGGTGCTGGGTGCTCAGTACTCAGGGTGCTGGGTGCTCAGTGCTCAGGGAGCTGGGTGCTCAGTACTCAGGGTGCTGGGTGCTCAGTACTCAGGGTGCTGGGTGCTCAGTGCTCGGGGTGCTGGGTGCTCAGTGCTCGGGGTGCTGGGGGCTCAGTGCTCGGGGTGCTGGGTGCTCAGTGCTCGGGGCGCTGGGTCCTCTGTGCTCGGGGTGCTCGGAGCTCAGTACTCAGGGTGCTGGGTGCTCAGTCCTCGGGGTGCTCGGTGCTCAGTACTCAGGGTGCTGGGTGCTTAGTGCTCGGGGTGCTCGGTGCTCAGTAAGTTGGGTGCACACTACTCAGGGTGCTGGGTGCTCAGTGCTCAGGGTGCTGGGTGCTCAGTGCTCAGGATGCTGGGTGCTCAGTGCTCAGGGTGCTGGGTGCTCAGTACTCAGGGTGCTGGGTGCACAGTGCTCGTGGTGCAGGTTGCTCAGTGCTCAGGGTGCTGGGTGCTCAGTGCTCAGGGTGTTGGGTGATCAGTACTCGGGGTGCTGGGTGCTCAGTACTCAGGGTGCTGCGTGCTCAGTACTCAGGGTGCTGGGTGATCAGTACTCGGGTGCTGGGTGCTCAGTGCTCAGGGTGCTGGGTGCTCAGTGCTCGGGGTGCTGGGTGCTCAGTACTCAGGGTCCTGCGTGCTCAGTACTCAGGGGGCTGGGTGATCAGTACTCGGGTGCTGGGTGCTCAGTACTCAGGGTGCTGGGTGCTCAGTGCTCGGGGTGCTGGGTGCTCATTGCTCAGTACTCAGGGTGCTGGGTGCTCAGTGCACGGGGTGCTGGGTGCTCAGTGCTCAGTACTCAGGGTGCTGGGTGCTCAGTGCTCAGGGTGCTGGGTACTCAGTGCTCAGGGTGCTGGGTGCTCAGTGCTCAGGGTGCTGGGTGCTCAGTGCTCAGGGTGCTGGGTACTCAGTGCTCAGGGTGCTCGGTGGTCAGTACTCGGGGTGCTGGGAGCTCAGTGCTCGGGGTGGTGGGTGCTCAGTGCTCAGTACTCAGGGTGCTGGGTGCTCAGTGCTCGGGGTGCTGGGTGCTCAGTACACAGGGTGCTGGGTGCTGAGTGCTCGGGGTGCTGGGTGCTCAGTGCTCATGGTGCTGGGTGCTCAGTGATCGGGGTGCTGGGTGCTCAGTACTCAGGGTGCTCAGTGCTCGGGGAGCTCGGTGCTCAGTACTCAGGGTGCTGGGTGCTCAGTACTCAGTGCTCGGGGTCCTGGGTGCTCCGTGCTCGGGGTGCTGGGTGCTCAGTGCTCTGGGTGCTTAGTGCTCAGTACTCAGGGTGCTGGGTGCTCAGTACTCAGGGTGCTCAGTGCTCGGGGTGCTGGGTGCTCAGTACTCAGGGTGCTGGGTGCTCAGTACTCAGGGTGCTGGGTGCTCAGTGCTGAGGGTCCTCGGTGCTCAGTACTCAGGGTGCTCAGTGCTCATTACTCAGCGTGCTTTGTGCTCAGTGCTCAGGGTGCTGGGTGCTCAGTACTCAGTGTGCTGGGTGCTCAGTACTCAGGGTGCTGGGGGCTCAGTACTCAGGGTTCTGGGTGCTCAGTACTCAGGGTGCTGGGTGCTCAGTGCTCAGGGTGCTGGGTGCTCAGTGATCGGGGTGCTGGGTGCTCAGTACTCAGGGTGCTCAGTGCTCGGGGAGCTCGGTGCTCAGTACTCAGAGTGCTGGGTGCTCAGTACTCAGTGCTCGGGGTCCTGGGTGCTCCGTGCTCAGGTTGCTGGGTGCTCAGTCCTCTGGGTGCTTAGTGCTCAGTACTCAGGGTGCTGGGTGCTCAGTACTCAGGGTGCTCAGTGCTCGGGGTGCTGGGTGCTCAGTACTCAGGGTGCTGGGTGCTCAGTACTCAGGGTGCTGGGTGCTCAGTGCTCAGGGTCCTCGGTGCTCAGTACTCAGGGTGCTCAGTGCTCATTACTCAGCGTGCTTTGTGTTCAGTGCTCAGGGTGCTGGGTGCTCAGTACTCAGTGTGCTGGGTGCTCAGTACTCAGGGTGCTGGGGGCTCAGTACTCAGGGTGCTGGGTGCTCAGTACTCAGGGTGCTGGGTGCTCAGTACTCAGGGTGCTGGGTGCTCAGTACTCAGGGTGCTGGGGGCTCAGTACTCAGGGTGCTGGGTGCTCAGTACTCAGGGTGCTCGGTTCTCAGTACTCAGGGTGCTGGGTGCTCAGTGCTCGGGGTGCTTGGTGCTCAGTACTAAGGGTGCTGGGGGCTCAGTACTCAGGGTGCTGGGTGCTCAGTACTCAGGGTGATCTGTTCTCAGTACTCAGGGTGCTGGGTGCTCAGTGCTCGGGGTGCTGGGTGCACAGTGCCCAGGGTGCTGGGTGCTCAGTGCTCAGCGTGCTCAGTACTCAGGGTGCTGTGTGTTCAGTGCTCAGGGTACTGGGTGCTCAGTACTCAGGGTGCTTGGTGCTCAGTACTCAGGGTGCTGGGTGCTCAGTACTCGGGGTGCTGGGTGCTCAGTACTCGGGTTGCTGGGTGCTCAGTGCTCAGGCTGCTGGCTGCTCAGTGCTCTGGGTGCTGGGTGCTCAGTACTCAGGGTGCTCAGTGCTCAGTACTCAGCGTGCTGGGTGCTCAGTCCTCAGGGTCCTCGGTGCTCAGTACTCAGGGTGCTCAGTGCTCAGTACTCAGCGTGCTTTGTGCTCAGTGCTCAGGGTGCTGGGTGCTCAGTAATCAGGGTGCTGGGTGCTCAGTACTCAGGGTGCTGGGTGCTCAGTACTCAGGGTGCTGGGTGCTCAGTGCTCGGGGTGCTCGGTGATCAGTACTAAGTGTGCTGGGTGCTCAGTGCTCAGGGTACTGGGTACTCAGTACTCAGGGTGCTGGGTGCTCAGTGCTCAGGGTGCTGGGTGCTCAGTGCTCAGGGTGCTGGGTGCTCAGTGCTAGGGGTGCTGGGTGCTCAGTGCTCGGGGTGCTGGGTGCTCAGTGCTCGGGGTGCTGGGTGCTCAGTACTCAGGGTGCTGGGTGCTCAGTACTCAGTGTGTTCGGTGCTCAGTACTCAGGGTGCTCAGTGCTCAGTTCTCAGGGTGCTGGGTGCTCAGTGCTCGGGGTGCTGGGTGCTCAGTACTCGGGGTACTGTGTGCTCAGTACTCAGGGTGCTGGGTGCTCAGTGCTCAGGGTGCTGGGTGCTCAGTACTCAGTGTGCTGGGTGCTCAGTACTTAGGGGGCTCGGTCCTCAGTACTCAGGTTGCTGAGTGCTCAGGGTGCTGGGTACTCAGTACTCAGGGTGCTGGGTGCTCAGTACTCAGGGTGCTGGGTGCTCAGTGCTCAGGGAGCTGGGTGCTCAGTACTCAGGGTGCTGGGTGCTCAGTACTCAGGGTGCTGGGTGCTCAGTGCTCGGGGTGCTGGGTGCTCAGTGCTCGGGGTGCTGGGGGCTCAGTGCTCGGGGTGCTGGGTGCTCAGTGCTCGGGGCGCTGGGTCCTCTGTGCTCGGGGTGCTCGGAGCTCAGTACTCAGGGTGCTGGGTGCTCAGTCCTCGGGGTGCTCGGTGCTCAGTACTCAGGGTGCTGGGTGCTTAGTGCTCGGGGTGCTCGGTGCTCAGTAAGTTGGGTGCACACTACTCAGGGTGCTGGGTGCTCAGTGCTCAGGGTGCTGGGTGCTCAGTGCTCAGGATGCTGGGTGCTCAGTGCTCAGGGTGCTGGGTGCTCAGTACTCAGGGTGCTGGGTGCACAGTGCTCGTGGTGCAGGTTGCTCAGTGCTCAGGGTGCTGGGTGCTCAGTGCTCAGGGTGTTGGGTGATCAGTACTCGGGGTGCTGGGTGCTCAGTACTCAGGGTGCTGCGTGCTCAGTACTCAGGGTGCTGGGTGATCAGTACTCGGGTGCTGGGTGCTCAGTGCTCAGGGTGCTGGGTGCTAAGTGCTCGGGGTGCTGGGTGCTCAGTACTCAGGGTCCTGCGTGCTCAGTACTCAGGGGGCTGGGTGATCAGTACTCGGGTGCTGGGTGCTCAGTGCTCAGGGTGCTGGGTGCTCAGTGCTCGGGGTGCTGGGTGCTCATTGCTCAGTACTCAGGGTGCTGGGTGCTCAGTGCACGGGGTGCTGGGTGCTCAGTGCTCAGTACTCAGGGTGCTGGGTGCTCAGTGCTCAGGGTGCTGGGTACTCAGTGCTCAGGGTGCTGGGTGCTCAGTGCTCAGGGTGCTGGGTGCTCAGTGCTCAGGGTGCTGGGTACTCAGTGCTCAGGGTGCTCGGTGGTCAGTACTCGGGGTGCTGGGAGCTCAGTGCTCGGGGTGGTGGGTGCTCAGTGCTCAGTACTCAGGGTGCTGGGTGCTCAGTGCTCGGGGTGCTGGGTGCTCAGTACTCAGGGTGCTGGGTGCTGAGTGCTCGGGGTGCTGGGTGCTCAGTGCTCATGGTGCTGGGTGCTCAGTGATCGGGGTGCTGGGTGCTCAGTACTCAGGGTGCTCAGTGCTCGGGGAGCTCGGTGCTCAGTACTCAGGGTGCTGGGTGCTCAGTACTCAGTGCTCGGGGTCCTGGGTGCTCCGTGCTCGGGGTGCTGGGTGCTCAGTGCTCTGGGTGCTTAGTGCTCAGTACTCAGGGTGCTGGGTGCTCAGTACTCAGGGTGCTCAGTGCTCGGGGTGCTGGGTGCTCAGTACTCAGGGTGCTGGGTGCTCAGTACTCAGGGTGCTGGGTGCTCAGTGCTGAGGGTCCTCGGTGCTCAGTACTCAGGGTGCTCAGTGCTCATTACTCAGCGTGCTTTGTGCTCAGTGCTCAGGGTGCTGGGTGCTCAGTACTCAGTGTGCTGGGTGCTCAGTACTCAGGGTGCTGGGGGCTCAGTACTCAGGGTTCTGGGTGCTCAGTACTCAGGGTGCTGGGTGCTCAGTGCTCAGGGTGCTGGGTGCTCAGTGATCGGGGTGCTGGGTGCTCATTACTCAGGGTGCTCAGTGCTCGGGGAGCTCGGTGCTCAGTACTCAGAGTGCTGGGTGCTCAGTACTCAGTGCTCGGTGTCCTGGGTGCTCCGTGCTCAGGTTGCTGGGTGCTCAGTCCTCTGGGTGCTTAGTGCTCAGTACTCAGGGTGCTGGGTGCTCAGTACTCAGGGTGCTCAGTGCTCGGGGTGCTGGGTGCTCAGTACTCAGGGTGCTGGGTGCTCAGTACTCAGGGTGCTGGGTGCTCAGTGCTCAGGGTCCTCGGTGCTCAGTACTCAGGGTGCTCAGTGCTCATTACTCAGCGTGCTTTGTGTTCAGTGCTCAGGGTGCTGGGTGCTCAGTACTCAGTGTGCTGGGTGCTCAGTACTCAGGGTGCTGGGGGCTCAGTACTCAGGGTGCTGGGTGCTCAGTACTCAGGGTGCTGGGTGCTCAGTACTCAGGGTGCTGGGTGCTCAGTACTCAGGGTGCTGGGGGCTCAGTACTCAGGGTGCTGGGTGCTCAGTACTCAGGGTGCTCGGTTCTCAGTACTCAGGGTGCTGGGTGCTCAGTGCTCGGGGTGCTTGGTGCTCAGTACTAAGGGTGCTGGGGGCTCAGTACTCAGGGTGCTGGGTGCTCAGTACTCAGGGTGATCTGTTCTCAGTACTCAGGGTGCTGGGTGCTCAGTGCTCGGGGTGCTGGGTGCACAGTGCCCAGGGTGCTGGGTGCTCAGTGCTCAGCGTGCTCAGTACTCAGGGTGCTGTGTGTTCAGTGCTCAGGGTACTGGGTGCTCAGTACTGAGGGTGCTTGGTGCTCAGTACTCAGGGTGCTGGGTGCTCAGTACTCGGGGTGCTGGGTGCTCAGTACTCGGGTTGCTGGGTGCTCAGTGCTCAGGCTGCTGGCTGCTCAGTGCTCTGGGTGCTGGGTGCTCAGTATTCAGTGTGCTCAGTGCTCAGTACTCAGCGTGCTGGGTGCTCAGTCCTCAGGGTCCTCGGTGCTCAGTACTCAGGGTGCTCAGTGCTCAGTACTCAGCGTGCTTTGTGCTCAGTGCTCAGGGTGCTGGGTGCTCAGTAATCAGGGTGCTGGGTGCTCAGTACTCAGGGTGCTGGGTGCTCAGTACTCAGGGTGCTGGGTGCTCAGTGCTCGGGGTGCTCGGTGATCAGTACTAAGTGTGCTGGGTGCTCAGTGCTCAGGGTACTGGGTACTCAGTACTCAGGGTGCTGGGTGCTCAGTGCTCAGGGTGCTGGGTGCTCAGTGCCCAGGGTGCTGGGTGCTCAGTGCTCGGTGTGCTGGGTGCTCAGTGCTCAGGGTGCTGGGTGCTCAGTGTTCAGTGCTCAGGGTGCTGGGTGCTCAGTGCTCAGGGTGCTGGGTGCTCAGTGCTAGGGGTGCTGGGTGCTCAGTGCTCGGGGTGCTGGGTGCTCAGTGCTCGGGGTGCTGGGTGCTCAGTACTCAGGGTGCTGGGTGCTCAGTACTCAGTGTGTTCGGTGCTCAGTACTCAGGGTGCTCAGTGCTCAGTACTCAGGGTGCTGGGTGCTCAGTGCTCGGGGTGCTGGGTGCTCAGTACTCGGGGTACTGTGTGCTCAGTACTCAGGGTGCTGGGTGCTCAGTGCTCAGGGTGCTGGGTGCTCAGTACTCAGTGTGCTGGGTGCTCAGTACTTAGGGGGCTCGGTCCTCAGTACTCAGGTTGCTGAGTGCTCAGGGTGCTGGGTACTCAGTACTCAGGGTGCTGGGTGCTCAGTACTCAGGGTGCTGGGTGCTCAGTGCTCAGGGTGCTGGGTGCTCAGTACTCAGGGTGCTGGGTGCTCAGTACTCAGGGTGCTGGGTGCTCAGTGCTCGGGGTGCTGGGTGCTCAGTGCTCGGGGTGCTGGGGGCTCAGTGCTCGGGGTGCTGGGTGCTCAGTGCCCGGGGCGCTGGGTGCTCTGTGCTCGCTGTGCTCGGAGCTCAGTACTCAGGGTGCTGGGTGCTCAGTCCTCGGGGTGCTCGGTGCTCAGTACTCAGGGTGCTGGGTGCTTAGTGCTCGGGGTGCTCGGTGCTCAGTAAGTTGGGTGCTCACTACTCAGGGTGCTGGGTGCTCAGTGCTCAGGGTGCTGGGTGCTCAGTGCTCAGGATGCTGGGTGCTCAGTGCTCAGGGTGCTGGGTGCTCAGTACTCAGGGTGCTGGGTGCACAGTGCTCGGGGTGCAGGTTGCTCAGTGCTCAGGGTGCTGGGTGCTCAGTGCTCAGGGTGTTGGGTGCTCAGTACTCGGGGTGCTGGGTGCTCAGTACTCAGGGTGCTGCGTGCTCAGTACTCAGGGTGCTGGGTGATCAGTACTCGGGTGCTGGGTGCTCAGTGCTCAGGGTGCTGCGTGCTCAGTACTCAGGGTGCTGGGTGCTCAGTACTCAGGGTGCTGCGTGCTCAGTACTCAGGGTGCTGCGTGCTCAGTACTCAGGGTGCTGGGTGATCAGTACTCGGGTGCTGGGTGCTCAGTGCTCAGGGTGCTGGGTGCTCAGTGCTCGGGGTGCTGGGTGCTCAGTACTCAGGGTCCTGCGTGCTCAGTACTCAGGGGGCTGGGTGATCAGTACTCAGGTGCTGGGTGCTCAGTGCTCAGGGTGCTGGGTGCTCAGTGCTCGGGGTGCTGGGTGCTCAGTACTCAGGGTGCTGGGTGCTCAGTGCTCGGGGTGCTGGGTGCTCAGTGCTCAGTACTCAGGGTGCTGGGTGCTCAGTGCTCAGGGTGCTGGGTACTCAGTGCTCAGGGTGCTGGGTGCTCAGTGCTCAGGGTGCTGGGTGCTCAGTGCTCAGGGTGCTGGGTACTCAGTGCTCAGGGTGCTCGGTGGTCAGTACTCGGGGTGCTGGGAGCTCAGTACTCGGGGTGGTGGGTGCTCAGTGCTCAGTACTCAGGGTGCTGGGTGCTCAGTGCTCGGGGTGCTGGGTGCTCAGTACTCAGGGTGCTGGGTGCTGAGTGCTCGGGGTGCTGGGTGCTCAGTGCTCATGGTGCTGGGTGCTCAGTGATCGGGGTGCTAGGTGCTCAGTACTCAGGGTGCTCAGTGCTCGGGGAGCTCGGTGCTCAGTACTCAGGGTGCTGGGTGCTCAGTACTCAGTGCTCGGGGTCCTGGGTGCTCCGTGCTCGGGGTGCTGGGTGCTCAGTGCTCTGGGTGCTTAGTGCTCAGTACTCAGGGTGCTGGGTGCTCAGTACTCAGGGTGCTCAGTGCTCGGGGTGCTGGGTGCTCAGTACTCAGGGTGCTGGGGGCTCAGTACTCAGGGTGCTGGGTGCTCAGTACTCAGGGTGCTGGGTGCTCAGTACTCAGGGTGCTGGGTGCTCAGTACTCAGGGTGCTGGGGGCTCAGTACTCAGGGTGCTGGGTGCTCAGTACTCAGGGTGCTCGGTTCTCAGTACTCAGGGTGCTGGGTGCTCAGTGCTCGGGGTGCTTGGTGCTCAGTACTAAGGGTGCTGGGGGCTCAGTACTCAGGGTGCTGGGTGCTCAGTACTCAGGGTGATCTGTTCTCAGTACTCAGGGTGATGGGTGCTCAGTGCTCGGGGTGCTGGGTGCACAGTGCCCAGGGTGCTGGGTGCTCAGTGCTCAGCGTGCTCAGTACTCAGGGTGCTGTGTGTTCAGTGCTCAGGGTACTGGGTGCTCAGTACTCAGGGTGCTTGGTGCTCAGTACTCAGGGTGCTGGGTGCTCAGTACTCGGGGTGCTGGGTGCTCAGTACTCGGGTTGCTGGGTGCTCAGTGCTCAGGCTGCTGGCTGCTCAGTGCTCTGGGTGCTGGGTGCTCAGTACTCAGGGTGCTCAGTGCTCAGTACTCAGCGTGCTGGGTGCTCAGTCCTCAGGGTCCTCGGTGCTCAGTACTCAGGGTGCTCAGTGCTCAGTACTCAGCGTGCTTTGTGCTCAGTGCTCAGGGTGCTGGGTGCTCAGTAATCAGGGTGCTGGGTGCTCAGTACTCAGGGTGCTGGGTGCTCAGTACTCAGGGTGCTGGGTGCTCAGTGCTCGGGGTGCTCGGTGATCAGTACTAAGTGTGCTGGGTGCTCAGTGCTCAGGGTACTGGGTACTCAGTACTCAGGGTGCTGGGTGCTCAGTGCTCAGGGTGCTGGGTGCTCAGTGGCCAGGGTGCTGGGTGCTCAGTGCTCGGGGTGCTGGGTGCTCAGTGCTCAGGGTGCTGGGTGCTCAGTGCTCAGTGCTCAGGGTGCTGGGTGCTCAGTGCTCAGGGTGCTGGGTGCTCAGTGCTAGGGGTGCTGGGTGCTCAGTGCTCGGGGTGCTGGGTGCTCAGTGCTCGGGGTGCTGGGTGCTCAGTACTCAGGGTGCTGGGTGCTCAGTACTCAGTGTGTTCGGTGCTCAGTACTCAGGGTGCTCAGTGCTCAGTACTCAGGGTGCTGGGTGCTCAGTGCTCGGGGTGCTGGGTGCTCAGTACTCGGGGTACTGTGTGCTCAGTACTCAGGGTGCTGGGTGCTCAGTGCTCAGGGTGCTGGGTGCTCAGTACTCAGTGTGCTGGGTGCTCAGTACTTAGGGGGCTCGGTCCTCAGTACTCAGGTTGCTGAGTGCTCAGGGTGCTGGGTACTCAGTACTCAGGGTGCTGGGTGCTCAGTACAAAGGGTGCTGGGTGATCAGTGCTCAGGGTGCTGGGTGCTCAGTACTCAGGGTGCTGGGTGCTCAGTACTCAGGGTGCTGGGTGCTCAGTGCTCGGGGTGCTGGGTGCTCAGTGCTCGGGGTGCTGGGGGCTCAGTGCTCGGGGTGCTGGGTGCTCAGTGCCCGGGGCGCTGGGTGCTCTGTGCTCGCTGTGCTCGGAGCTCAGTACTCAGGGTGCTGGGTGCTCAGTCCTCGGGGTGCTCGGTGCTCAGTACTCAGGGTGCTGGGTGCTTAGTGCTCGGGGTGCGCGGTGCTCAGTAAGTTGGGTGCTCACTACTCAGGGTGCTGGGTGCTCAGTGCTCAGGGTGCTGGGTGCTCAGTGCTCAGGATGCTGGGTGCTCAGTGCTCAGGGTGCTGGGTGCTCAGTACTCAGGGTGCTGGGTGCACAGTGCTCGGGGTGCAGGTTGCTCAGTGCTCAGGGTGCTGGGTGCTCAGTGCTCAGGGTGTTGGGTGCTCAGTACTCGGGGTGCTGGGTGCTCAGTACTCAGGGTGCTGCGTGCTCAGTACTCAGGGTGCTGGGTGATCAGTACTCGGGTGCTGGGTGCTCAGTGCTCAGGGTGCTGGGTGCTCAGTGCTCGGGGTGCTGGGTGCTCAGTACTCAGGGTCCTGCGTGCTCAGTACTCAGGGGGCTGGGTGATCAGTACTCAGGTGCTGGGTGCTCAGTGCTCAGGTTGCTGGGTGCTCAGTGCTCGGGGTGCTGGGTGCACATTGCACAGTACTCAGGATGCTGGGTGCTCAGTGCTCGGGGTGCTGGATGCTCAGTGCTCAGTACTCAGGGTGCTGGGTGCTCAGTGCTCAGACTGCTGGGTACTCAGTACTCAGGGTGCTGGGTGCTCAGTGCTCAGGGTGCTGGGTGCTCAGTGCTCAGGGTTCTGGGTACTCAGTGCTCAGGGTGCTCGGTGGTCAGTACTCGGGGTGCTGGGAGCTCAGTGCTCGGGGTGCTGGGTGCTCAGTGCTCAGTACTCAGGGTGCTGGGTGCTCAGTGCTCGGGGTGCTGGGTGCTCAGTGCTCATGGTGCTGGGTGCTCAGTGATCGGGGTGCTGGGTGCTCAGTACTCAGGGTGCTCAGTGCTCGGGGAGCTCGGTGCTCAGTACTCAGGGTGCTGGGTGCTCAGTACTCAGTGCTCGGGGTCCTGGGTGCTCCATGCTCGGGGTGCTGGGTGCTCAGTGCTCTGGGTGCTTAGTACTCAGTACTCAGGGTGCTGGGTGCTCAGTACTCAGGGTGCTCAGTGCTCGGGGTGCTGGGTGCTCAGTACTCAGGGTGCTGGGTGCTCAGTACTCAGGGTGCTGGGTGCTCAGTGCTCAGGGTCCTCGGTGCTCAGTACTCAGGGTGCTCAGTGCTCATTACTCAGCGTGCTTTGTGCTCAGTGCTCAGGGTGCTGGGTGCTCAGTACTCAGTGTGCTGGGTGCTCAGTACTCAGGGTGCTGGGGGCTCAGTACTCAGGGTTCTGGGTGCTCAGTACTCAGGGTGCTGGGTGCTCAGTACTCAGGGTGCTGGGTGCTCAGTACTCAGGGTGCTGGGGGCTCAGTACTCAGGGTGCTGGGTGCTCAGTAGTCAGGGTGCTCGGTTCTCAGTACTCAGGGTGCTGGGTGCTCATTCTCGGGGTGCTGGTTGCTCAGTGCTCGGGGTGCTTGGTGCTCAGTACTAAGGGTGCTGGGGGCTCAGTACTCAGGGTGCTGGGTGCTCAGTACTCAGGGTGATCTGTTCTCAGTACTCAGGGTGCTGGGTGCTCAGTGCTCGGGGTGCTGGGTGCACAGTGCCCAGGGTGCTGGCTGCTCAGTGCTCAGGGTGCTCAGTACTCAGGGTGCTGTGTGTTCAGTGCTCAGGGTACTGGGTGCTCAGTACTCAGGGTGCTTGGTGCTCAGTACTCAGGGTGCTGGGTGCTCAGTACTCGGGGTGCTGGGTGCTCAGTACTCGGGGTGCTGGGTGCACAGTGCTCAGGGTGCTGGGTGCTCAGTGCTCGGGGTGCTGGGTGCTCAGTGCTCAGGCTGCTGGCTGCTCAGTGCTCAGGGTGCTGGGTGCTCAGTACTCAGGGTGCTCAGTGCTCAGTACTCAGCGTGCTGGGTGCTCAGTCCTCAGGGTCCTCGGTGCTCAGTACTCAGGGTGCTCAGTGCTCAGTACTCAGCGTGCTTTGTGCTCAGTGCTCAGGGTGCTGGGTGCTCAGTACTCAGGGTGCTGGGTGCTCAGTACTCAGGGTGCTGGGTGCTCAGTACTCAGGGTGCTGGGTGCTCAGTGCTCGGGGTGCTCGGTGATCAGTACTAAGAGTGCTGGGTGCTCAGTGCTCAGGGTACTGGGTACTCAGTACGCAGGGTGCTGGGTGCTCAGTGCTCAGGTTGCTGGGTGCTCAGTCCTCAGGGTGCTGGGTGCTCAGTGCTCGGGGTGCTGGGTGCTCAGTGCTCAGGGTGCTGGGTGCTGGGTGCTCAGTGCTCACTGCTCAGGGTGCTGGGTGCTCAGTGCTCAGGGTGCTGGGTGCTCAGTGCTCGGGGTGCTGGGTGCTCAGTGCTCGGGGTGCTGGGTGCTCAGTGCTCGGGGTGCTGGGTGCTCAGTACTCAGGGTGCTGGGTGCTCAGTACTCAGTGTGTTCGGTGCTCAGTACTCAGGGTGCTCAGTGCTCAGTACTCAGGGTGCTGGGTGCTCAGTGCTCGGGGTGCTGGGTGCTCAGTACTTGGGGAGCTGGGTGCTCAGTACTCAGGGTGCTGGGTGCTCAGTGCTCAGGGTGCTGGGTGCTCAGTACTCAGGGTGCTGGTTGCTCAGTGCTCGGGGTGCTCGCTGCTCAGTACTCAGGGTGCTGGGTGCTCAGTGCTCGGTGCTCAGTACGTTGGGTGCTCACTACTCAGGGTGCTGGGTTCTCAGTGCTCAGGGTGCTGGGTGCTCGGTGCTCAGGGTGCTGGGTGCTCAGTACTCAGGGTGCTGGGTGCTCGGTGCTCGGGGTGCTGGGTGCTCAGTACTCAGGGTGCTGGGTGCTCAGTACTCAGGGTGCTGGGTGCTCAGTACTCGGGTGCTGGGTGCTCAGTGCTCAGGCTGCTGGGTGCTCAGTGCTCGGGGTGTTGGGTGCTCAGTGCTCGGGGTGCTCAGTGCTCAGTACTCAGGGTGCTGGGTGCTCAGTGCTCGGGGTGCTGGGTGCTCAGTACTCGGGGTGCTGTGTGCTCAGTACTCAGGGTGCTGGGTGCTCAGTGCTCAGGGTGCTGGGTGCTCAGTACTCAGGTTGCTGAGTGCTCAGGGTGCTGGGTACTCAGTACTCAGGGTGCTGGGTGCTCAGTACTCAGGGTGCTGGGTGCTCAGTGCTCAGGGTGCTGGGTGCTCAGTACTCAGGGGGCTGGGTGCTCAGTACTCAGGGTGCTGGGTGCTCAGTGCTCGGGGTGCTGGGTGCTCAGTGCTCGGGGTGCTGGGGGCTCAGTGCTCGCGGTGCTGGGTGCTCAGTGCTCGGGGCGCTGGGTGCTCTGTGCTCGGGGTGCTCGGAGCTCAGTACTCAGGGTGCTGGGTGCTCAGTGCTCGGGGTGCTCGGTGCTCAGTACTCAGGGTGCTGGGTGCTTAGTGCTCGGGGTGCTCGGTGCTCAGTAAGTTGGGTGCTCACTACTCAGGGTGCTGGGTGCTCAGTGCTCAGGGTGCTGGGTGCTCAGTGCTCAGGATGCTGGGTGCTCAGTGCTCAGGGTGCTGGGTGCTAAGTACTCAGGGTGCTGGGTGCACAGTGCTCGGGGTGCTGGGTGCTCAGTGCTCGGGGTGCTGGGTTCTCAGTGCTCAGTACTCAGGGTGCTTGGTGCTCAGTGCTCAGGGAGCTGGGTGCTCAGTGCTCAGGGTGCTGGGTGCTCAGTGCTCAGGGTGCTGGGTACTCAGTGCTCAGGGAGCTGGGTACTCAGTGCTCGAAGTGCTGGGTGCTCAGTACTCAGGGTGCTGGGTGCTCAGTACTCAGGGTGCTGGGTGATCAGTACTCGGGTGCTGGGTGCTCAGTGCTCAGGGTGCTGGGTGCTCAGTGCTCGGGGTGCTGGGTGCTCATTGCTCAGTACTCAGGGTGCTGGGTGCTCAGTGCTCGGGGTGCTGGGTGCTCAGTGCTCAGTACTCAGGGTCCTGGGTGCTCCGTGTTCAGGGTGCTCAGTGCTCAGTACTCAGGGTGCTCAGTGCTCAGTGTGCTGTGTGCTCAGTGCTCGGGGTGCTGGGTGCTCAGTCCTCAGGGTGCTGGGTGCTCAGTGCTCAGGGTGCTCGGTGCTCAGTGCTCAGGGTGCTGGGTGCTCAGTACTCAGGGTGCTGGGTACTCAGTGCTCGGGGTGCTGGGTGCTCAGTACTCAGGGTGCTGGGTGCTCACTGCTCAGGGTGCTGGGTGCTCAGTGCTCAGGGTGCTCGGTGCTTTGTACTCAGGGTGCTCGGTGCTCGGGGTGCTGGGTGTTCAGTGCTCGGGGTGCTGGGTGCTCAGTGCTCGGGGTGCTGGGTGCTCAGTGCTCGGGGTGCTGGGTGCTCAGTGCTCAGGGTGCTGGGTGCTCAGTGCTCGGGGTGCTGGGTGCTCAGTACTCGGGGTGCTCGGTGCTCAGTACTCAGGTTGCTGGGTGCTCAGTGCTCAGGGTGCTGGGTGCTCAGTACTCAGGGTGCTGGGTGCTCGGTGCTCAGTACGCTGGGTGCTCAGTACTCAGGGTGCTGGCTGCTGAGTACTCAGGGTGCTCTGTGCTCAGTACTCAGGGAGCTGGGTGCTCAGTGCTCGCGGTGCTGGGTGCTCATCACTCAGGGTGCTGGGTGCTCAGTACTCAGGGTGCTCAGTGCTCGGGGTGCTGGGTGCTCAGTAGTCAGGGTGCTGGGTGCTCAGTGCTCGGGGTGCTGGGTGCTCAGTGCTCGCGGTGCTGGGTGCTCATTACTCAGGGTGCTGGGTGCTCAATGATCGGGGTGCTGGGTGCTCAGTACTCAGGGTGCTCAGTGCTCGGGGAGCTCAGTGCTCAGTACTCAGGGTGCTGGGTGCTCAGTACTCAGTGCTCGGGGTCCTGGGTGCTCCGTGCTCGGGGTGCTGGGTGCTCAGTGCTCTGGGTGCTTAGTGCTCAGTACTAAGGGTGCTGGGTGCTCAGTACTCAGGGTGCTCAGTGCTCGGGGTGCTGGGTGCTCAGTACTCAGGGTGCTGTGTGCTCAGTACTCAGGGTGCTGGGTGCTCATTCTCGGGGTGCTGGGTGATCAGTACTAAGAGTGCTGGGTGCTCAGGGTACTGGGTACTCAGTACTCAGGGTGCTGGGTGCTCAGTGCTCAGGGTGCTGGGTGCTCAGTCCACAGGGTCCTCGGTGCTCAGTACTCAGGGTGCTCAGTGCTCAGTACTCAGCGTGCTTTGTGCTCAGTGCTCAGGGTGCTGGGTGCTCAGTACTCAGGGTGCTGGGTGCTCAGTACTCAGGGTGCTGGGTGCTCAGTACTCAGGGTGCTGGGTGCTCAGTGCTCGGGGTGCTCGGTGATCAGTACTAAGAGTGCTGGGTGCTCAGGGTACTGGGTACTCAGTACTCAGGGTGCTGGGTGCTCAGTGCTCAGGGTGCTGGGTGCTCAGTGCCCAGGGTGCTGGGTGCTCAGTGCTCGGGGTGCTGGGTGCTCAGTGCTCAGGGTGCTGGGTGCTCAGTGCTCAGTGCTCAGGGTGCTGGGTGCTCAGTGCTCAGGGTGCTGGGTGCTCAGTGCTCAGGGTGCTGGGTGTTCAGTACTCAGGGTGCTGGGTGCTCAGTACTCAGGTTGCTGGTTGCTCAGTGCTCGAGGTGCTGGGTGCTCAGTACTCAGCGTGCTGGGTGCTCAGTACGCAGGGTGCTGGGTGCTCAGTGCTCAGGGTGCTGGGTGCTCAGTGCTCAGGGTGCAGGGTGCTCAGTGATAGGGGTGCTGGGTGCTCAGTACTCAGGGTGCTCAGTGCTCGAGGTGCTCGGTGCTCAGTACTCAAGGTGCTGGGTGCTCAGTGCTCAGGGTGCTGGGTGCTCAGTCCTCGGGGTGCTCCGTGCTCAGGGTGCTGGGTGCTCAGTGCTCAGGGTGCTGGGTGCTCAGTGCTCAGTGCTCAGGGTGCTGGGTGCTCAGTACTCAGGGTGCTGGGTGCTCAGTACTCAGGGTGCTGGGTGCTCAGTGCCCAGGGTGCTGGGTGCTCAGTACTCAGGGTGCCCGGTGCTCAGTACTCAGGGTGCTGGGTGCTCAGTGCTCAGGGTGCTGGCTGCTCAGTACTCAGGGTGCTGGGTGCTCAGTGCTTGGGGTGCTGGGTTCTCAGTGCTCAGGGTGATCAGTGCTCAGTACTCAGGGTGCTGGGTGCTCAGTGCTCAGGGTGCTGGGTACTCAGTCCTCAAGGTGCTGGGTGCTCAGTGCTCAGTACTCAGGGTGCTCAGTACTCAGGGTGCCGAGTGCTCAGTGCTCGGGGTGCTGGGTGCTCAGTACTCAGGGTGCTGGGTGCTCAGTACTCGGGGTGCTGGGTGCTCAGTAATCAGGGTGCTGGGTGCTCAGTGCTCGGGGTGCTGGGTGCTCAGTGCTCAGGGTGATCGGTGCTCAGTGCTCAGGGTGCTGGGTGCTCAGACCTCAGGGTGCTCAGTGCTCAGAGTGCTGGGTGCTCAGTGCTCGGGGTGCTCGGTGCTCAGTACTCAGGGTGCTGAGTGCTCAGTTCTCACGGTGCTGGGTGCTCAGTGCTCAGGGTGCTGGGTGCTCAGTGCTCAGGGTGCTGGGTGCTCAGTGCTCGGGGTGCTGGGTGCTCAGTACTCAGGGTGCTGGGTGCTCAGTGCTCAGGGTGCTGGGTGCTCAGCACTCAGGGTGCTGGGTGCTCAGTACTCTTGGTGCTGGGTGCTCAGTACTCAGGGTGCTGGGTGCTCAGTGCTCGGGGTGCTCGGTGCTCTGTGCTCAGGATGCTCGGTGCTCAGTACTTTTGGTGCTGGGTGCTCAGTACTCAGGGTGCTGGGTGCTCAGTGCTCAGGGTGCTGGGTGCTCAGTGCTCAGGGTGCTGGGTGCTCAGTACTCAGGGTGCTCAGTAGTCAGTACTCAGGGTGCTGGGTGCTCAGTACTCAGGGTGCTGGGTGCTCAGTGCTCAGGTGCTGGGTGCTAAGTACTCAGGGTGCTGGGTGCTCAGTACTCAGGGTGCTGGGTGCTCAGTGCTCAGGATGCTGGGTGCTCAGTGCTCAGGGTGCTGGGTGCTCAGAACTCAGGGTGCTCAGTACTCAGGGTGCTGGATGCTCAGTGCATGGGGTCCTGGGTGCTCAGTACTCAGGGTGCTCAGTACTCAGGGTGCTGGGTGCTCAGTGCTCCGGTGCTGGGTGCTCAGTGCTCAGGGTGATCGTTGCTCAGTACTCAGGATGCTGGGTGCTCAGTACTCAGGGTGCTGGGTGCTCAGTACTCAGGGTGCTGGGTGCTCAGTGCTCAGGGTTCTCGGTGCTCAGTACTCAGAGTGCTGGGAGCTCAGTGCTCGGTATGCTCGGTGCTCAGTACGTTGGGTGCTCAGTACTCAGGGTGCTGGGTGCTCAGTGCTCAGGGTGATCGGTGCTCAGTGCTCAGGGTGCTGGGTGCTCAGTGCTCAGGGTGCTGGGTGCTCAGCACTCAGGGTGCTCAGTACTCAGGGTGCTGGATGCTCAGTGCATGGGGTCCTGGGTGCTCAGTACTCAGGGTGCTCAGTACTCAGGGTGCTGGGTGCTCAGGGCTCGGGGTGCTGGGAGCTCAGTACTCAGGGTGCTGTGTGCTCAGTGCTCGGGGTGATGTGTGCTGAGTGCTCAGGGTGCTGGGTGCTCAGTACTCTTGGTGCTCGGTGCTCAGTACTCAGGGTGCTGGTTGCTCAGTACTCAGGGTGCTGGGTGCTCAGTACTCAGGGTGCTCGCTGCTCAGTACTCAGGGTGCTGGGTGCTCAGTGCTCAGGGTGCTGGGTGCTCAGTACTCAGGGTGCTGGGTGCTCAGTGCTCAGGGTGATCGGTGCTCAGTCCTCAGGTTGCTAAGTACTCAGGGTGCTGGGTGCTCAGTGCTTGGGTTGCTCAGTACTCAGGGTGCTGGGTGCTCAGTACTCAGGGTGCTGGGTGCTCAGTGCTCGGGGTGCTGGGTGCTCAGTACTCAGGGTGCTGGGTGCTCAGTGCACAGGGTGCTGGGTGGTCAGTACTCAGGGTGATGTGTGCTCAGTACTCAGGGTGCTCAGTGCTCGGAGAGCTCTGTGCTCAGTACTCAGGGTGCTGGGTGCTCAGTACTCAGTGCTCGGGGTCCTGGGTGCTCAGCGCTCTGGGTGCTTAGTGCACAGTACTCAGGGTGCTGGGTGCTCAGTATTCAGGGTGCTCAGTGCTCGGCTTGCTGGGTGCTCAGTACTCAGGGTGCTGGGTGCTCATTCTCGGGGTGCTGGGTGCTCAGTGCTCGGGGTGCTGGGTGCTCAGTGCTCAGCGTGCTGGGTGCTCAGTACTCAGGGTGCTCGGTTCTCAGTACTCAGGGTGCTGGGTGCCCATTCTCGGGGTGCTGGGTGCTCAGTGCTCGGCGTGCTGAGTGCTCAGTGCTCAGGGTCCTCGGTGCTCAGTACTCAGGGTGCTCAGTACTCAGCATGCTTTGTGCTCAGTGCTCAGGGTGCTGGGTGCTCAGTACTCAGGGTGGTGGGTGCTCAGTACTCACGGTGCTGGGTGCTCAGTACTCGGGGTGCTGGGTGCTCATTACTCAGGGTGCTGAGTGCTCAGTGCTCGGGGTGCTTGCTGCTCAGTACTCTTGGTGCTGGGTGCTCAGTACTCAGGGTGCTGTGTGCTCAGTACTCAGGGTGCTCGGTTCTCAGTACTCAGGGTGCTGGGTGCCCATTCTCGGGGTGCTGGGTGCTCAGTGCTCGGGGTGCTGTGTGCTCAGTGGTCGGGGTGCTCCGTGCTCAGGGTGCTGGGTGCTCAGTGCTCGGGGTGCTGGGTGCTGAGTGCTCAGGGTGCTGGGTGCTCAGTGCTCGGGGTGCTCGGTGCTCAGTGCTCAGGGTCCTGGGTGCTCAGTACTGAGGGTGCTGGGTGCTTAGTACTCAGGGTGCTCATTGCTCAGTACACAGGGTGCTGGGTGCTCAGTACTCGGGGTGCTGGGTGCTCATTACTCAGGGTGCTGGGTGCTCAGTGCTCGGGGTGCTTGCTGCTCAGTACTCTTGGTGCTGTGTGCTCAGTACTCAGGGTGCTGGGTGCTCAGTTCTCGGGGTGCTCGGTGCTCTGTGCTCAGGATGCTCGGTGCTCAGTACTTTTGGTGGTGGGTGCTCAGTACTCAGGGTGCAGGGTGCTCCGTGCTCAGGGTGCTGGGTGCTCAGTGCTCAGGGAGCTGGGTGCTCAGTACTCAGGGTGCTCAGTACTCAGTACTCAGGGTGCAGGGTGCTCAGTGCTCGGGGTGCTGGGTGCTCAGTGCTCAGGGTGCTGGGTGCTCAGTGCTCAGGTTGCTGGGTGCTCAGTACTCAGGGTGCTCGGTTCTCAGTACTCAGGGTGCTGGGTGCTCAGTACTCAGGGTGCTGGGTGCTCAGTGCTCAGGTGCTGGGTGCTAAGTACTCAGGGTGCTGGGTGCTGAGTACTCAGGGTGCTGGGTGCTCAGTACTCAGGGTGCTGGGTGCTCAGTACTCAGGGTGTTGGGTGCTCAGTCCTCAGGGTGCTCAGTGCTCCGGGTGCTGGGTGCTCAGTGCTCGGGGTGCTGGGTGCTCAGTGCTCAGGGTGCTGGGTGCTCAGTGCTCAGGGTGCTGGGTGCTCAGTGCTCGGGGTGCTGGGTGCTCAGTGCTCAGGGTGCTGGGTGCTCAGTGCTCGGGGTGCTGGGTGCTCAGTGCTCGGGGTGCTGGGTGCTCAGTGCTCAGTGCTCAGGGTGCTGGTTTCTCAGTACTCAGGGTGTTGGGTGCTCAGTACTCAGGGTGCTGGGTGCTCAGTGCTCAGGTTGCTGGGTGCTCAGTACTCAGGGTGCTGGGTGCTCAGTGCTCGGGGTACCCGGTGCTCGGTGCTCGGGGTGCTCGGTGCTCAGTACTCAGGGTGCTGTGTGCTCAGTGCTCAGGGTGCTGGGTGCTCAGTGCTCAGGGTGCTGGGTGCTCAGTGCTCAGCGTGCTTGATGCTCAGTACTCAGGGTGCTGGGTGCTCAGTGCTCAGGGTGCTGGGTGCTCAGTGCTCGGGGTGCTGGGTGCTCAGTACTCAGGATGCTGGGTGCTCTGTTCTCGGGGTGCTGCGTGCTCAGTGCTCAGGGTGCTGGGTGCTCAGTGCTCAGGGTGGTGGGTGCTCAATACTCAGGGTGCTGGGTGTTCAGTGCTCGGGGTGCTCGGTGCTCAGTACTCAAGGTGCTGCGTGCTCAGTGCTCAGGGTGCTGGGTGCTCAGTCCGCGGGGTGCTCCGTGCTCAGTGCTCAGTGTGCTGGGTGCTCAGTGCTCAGGGTGCTGGGTGCTCAATACTCAGGGTGCTGGGTGCTCAGTGCTCAGGGTGCTCAGTGCTCAGTGCTCGGGGTGCTGGGTGCTCAGTGCTCGGGGCGCTGGGTGCTCAGTGCTCAGGGTGCTGGGTGCTCAGTACTCGGGGTGCTGGATGCTCAGTGCTCAGGGTGCTCAGTGCTCAGTACTCAGTGCTCAGGGTGCTCAGTGCTCAGTGCTCAGGGTGCTGGGTGTTCAGTACTCAGGGTGCTGGGTGCTCAGTACTCAGGTTGCTGGTTGCTCAGTGCTCGAGGTGCTGGGTGCTCAGTACTCAGCGTGCTGGGTGCTCAGTACGCAGGGTGCTGGGTGCTCAGTGCTCAGGGTGCTGGGTGCTCAGTGCTCAGGGTGCAGGGTGCTCAGTGATAGGGGTGCTGGGTGCTCAGTACTCAGGGTGCTCAGTGCTCGAGGTGCTCGGTGCTCAGTACTCAAGGTGCTGGGTGCTCAGTGCTCAGGGTGCTGGGTGCTCAGTCCTCGGGGTGCTCCGTGCTCAGGGTGCTGGGTGCTCAGTGCTCAGGGTGCTGGGTGCTCAGTGCTCAGTGCTCAGGGTGCTGGGTGCTCAGTACTCAGGGTGCTGGGTGCTCAGTACTCAGGGTGCTGGGTGCTCAGTGCCCAGGGTGCTGGGTGCTCAGTACTCAGGGTGCTGGGTGCTCAGTACTCAGGGTGCTGGGTGCTCAGTTCTCAGGGTGCTGGCTGCTCAGTACTCAGGGTGCTGGGTGCTCAGTGCTCGGGGTGCTGGGTGCTCAGTGCTCAGGGTGATCAGTGCTCAGTACTCAGGGTGCTGGTTGCTCAGTGCTCAGGGTGCTGGGTACTCAGTCCTCAGGGTGCTGGGTGCTCAGTGCTCAGTACTCAGGGTGCTCAGTACTCAGGGTGCCGAGTGCTCAGTGCTCGGGGTGCTGGGTGCTCAGTACTCAGGGTGCTGGGTGCTCAGTACTCGGGGTGCTGGGTGCTCAGTACTCAGGGTGCTGGGTGCTCAGTGCTCGGGGTGCTGGGTGCTCAGTGCTCAGGGTGATCGGTGCTCAGTGCTCAGGGTGCTGGGTGCTCAGTCCTCAGGGTGCTCAGTGCTCAGAGTGCTGGGTGCTCAGTGCTCGGGGTGCTCGGTGCTCAGTACTCAGGGTGCTGAGTGCTCAGTTCTCACGGTGCTGGGTGCTCAGTACTCAGGGTGCTGGGTGCTCAGTACTCAGGGTGCTGGGTGCTCAGTGCTCAGGGTGCTGGGTGCTCAGTGCTCAGGGTGCTGGGTGCTCAGTGCTCGGGGTGCTGGGTGCTCAGTACTCAGGGTGCTGGGTGCTCAGTGCTCAGGGTGCTGGCTGCTCAGCACTCAGGGAGCTGGGTGCTCAGTACTCTTGGTGCTGGGTGCTCAGTACTCAGGGTGCTGGGTGCTCAGTGCTCGGGGTGCTCGGTGCTCTGTGCTCAGGATGCTCGGTGCTCAGTACTTTTGGTGCTGGGTGCTCAGTACTCAGGGTGCTGGGTGCTCAGTGCTCAGGGTGCTGGGTGCTCAGTGCTCAGGGTGCTGGGTGATCAGTACTCAGGGTGCTCAGTAGTCAGTACTCAGGGTGCTGGGTGCTCAGTACTCAGGGTGTTGGGTGCTCAGTGCTCAGGTGCTGGGTGCTAAGTACTCAGGGTGCTGGGTGCTCAGTACTCAGGGTGCTGGGTGCTCAGTGCTCAGGGTGCTGGGTTCTCAGTGCTCAGGGTGCTGGATGCTCAGCACTCAGGGTGCTCAGTACTCAGGGTGCTGGATGCTCAGTGCATGGGGTCCTGGGTGCTCAGTACTCAGGGTGCTCAGTACTCAGGGTGCTGGGTGCTCAGTGCTCCGGTGCTGGGTGCTCAGTGCTCAGGGTGATCGTTGCTCAGTACTCAGGATGCTGGGTGCTCAGTACTCAGGGTGCTGGGTGCTCAGTACTCAGGGTGCTGGGTGCTCAGTGCTCAGGGTGCTCGGTGCTCAGTACTCAGAGTGCTGGGAACTCAGTGCTCGGTATGCTCGGTGCTCAGTACGTTGGGTGCTCAGTACTCAGGGTGCTGGGTGCTCAGTGCTCAGGGTGATCGGTGCTCAGTACTCAGGGTGCTCAGTACTCAGGGTGCTGGGTGCTCAGGGCTCGGGGTGCTGGGAGCTCAGTACTCAGGGTGCTGTGTGCTCAGTGCTCGGGGTGATGTGTGCTGAGTGCTCAGGGTGCTGGGTGCTCAGTACTCGGGGTGCTCGGTGCTCAGTACTCAGGGTGCTGGTTGCTCAGTACTCAGGGTGCTGGGTGCTCAGTACTCAGGGTGCTCGCTGCTCAGTACTCAGGGTGCTGGGTGCTCAGTGCTCAGGGTGCTGGATGCTCAGTACTCAGCGTTCTGGGTGCTCAGTGCTCAGGGTGATCGGTGCTCAGTCCTCAGGGTGCTAAGTACTCAGGGTGCTGGGTGCTCAGTGCTTGGGTTGCTCAGTACTCAGGGTGCTGGGTGCTCAGTACTCAGGGTGCTGGGTGCTCAGTGCTCGGGGTGCTGGGTGCTCAGTACTCAGGGTGCTGGGTGCTCAGTGCACAGGGTGCTGGGTGGTCAGTACTCAGGGTGATGTGTGCTCAGTACTCAGGGTGCTCAGTGCTCGGGGAGCTCTGTGCTCAGTACTCAGGGTGCTGGGTGCTCAGTACTCAGTGCTCGGGGTCCTGGGTGCTCAGCGCTCTGGGTGCTTAGTGCACAGTACTCAGGGTGCTGGGTGTTCAGTATTCAGGGTGCTCAGTGCTCGGCTTGCTGGGTGCTCAGTACTCAGGGTGCTGGGTGCTCATTCTCGGGGTGCTGGGTGCTCAGTGCTCGGGGTGCTGGGTGCTCAGTGCTCAGCGTGCTGGGTGCTCAGTACTCAGGGTGCTCGGTTCTCTGTACTCAGGGTGCTGGGTGCCCATTCTCGGGGTGCTGGGTGCTCAGTGCTCGGCGTGCTGAGTGCTCAGTGCTCAGGGTCCTCGGTGCTCAGTACTCAGGGTGCTCAGTACTCAGCATGCTTTGTGCTCAGTGCTCAGGGTGCTGGGTGCTCAGTACTCAGGGTGGTGGGTGCTCAGTACTCACGGTGCTGGGTGCTCAGTACTCGGGGTGCTGGGTGCTCATTACTCAGGGTGCTGAGTGCTCAGTGCTCGGGGTGCTTGCTGCTCAGTACTCTTGGTGCTGGGTGCTCAGTACTCAGGGTGCTGTGTGCTCAGTACTCAGTGTGCTCGGTTCTCAGTACTCAGGGTGCTGGGTGCCCATTCTCGGGGTGCTGGGTGCTCAGTGCTCGGGGTGCTGTGTGCTCAGTGGTCGGGGTGCTCCGTGCTCAGGGTGCTGGGTGCTCAGTGCTCGGGGTGCTGGGTGCTGAGTGCTCAGGGTGCTGGGTGCTCAGTGCTCGGGGTGCTCGGTGCTCAGTGCTCAGGGTCCTGGGTGCTCAGTACTCAGGCTGCTGGGTGCTTAGTACTCAGGGTGCTCATTGCTCAGTACACAGGGTGCTGGGTGCTCAGTACTCGGGGTGCTTAGTGCTCATTACTCAGGGTGCTGGGTGCTCAGTGCTCGGGGTGCTTGCTGCTCAGTACTCTTGGTGCTGGGTGCTCAGTACTCAGGGTGCTGGGTGCTCAGTTCTCGGGGTGCTCGGTGCTCTGTGCTCAGGATGCTCCGTGCTCAGTACTTTTGGTGGTGGGTGCTCAGTACTCAGAGTGCAGGGTGCTCCGTGCTCAGGGTGCTGGGTGCTCAGTGCTCAGGGAGCTGGGTGCTCAGTACTCAGGGTGCTCAGTACTCAGTACTCAGGGTGCAGGGTGCTCAGTGCTCGGGGTGCTGGGTGCTCAGTGCTCAGGGTGCTGGGTGCTCAGTGCTCAGGTTGCTGGGTGCTCAGTACTCAGGGTGCTCGGTTCTCAGTACTCAGGGTGCTGGGTGCTCAGTACTCAGGGTGCTGGGTGCTCAGTGCTCAGGTGCTGGGTGCTAAGTACTCAGGGTGCTGGGTGCTGAGTACTCAGGGTGCTGGGTGCTCAGTACTCAGGGTGCTGGGTGCTCAGTGCTCAGGGTGCTGGGTGCTCAGCACTCAGGGTGCTCAGTACTCAGGGTGCTGGGTGTTCAGTGCTCGGGGTGCTCGGTGCTCAGTACTCAAGGTGCTGCGTGCTCAGTGCTCAGGGTGCTGGGTGCTCAGTCCGCGGGGTGCTCCGTGCTCAGTGCTCAGTGTGCTGGGTGCTCAGTGCTCAGGGTGCTGGGTGCTCAATACTCAGGGTGCTGGGTGCTCAGTGCTCAGGGTGCTCAGTGCTCAGTGCTCGGGGTGCTGGGTGCTCAGTGCTCGGGGCGCTGGGTGCTCAGTGCTCAGGGTGCTGGGTGCTCAGTACTCGGGGTGCTGGGTGCTCAGTGCTCAGGGTGCTCAGTGCTCAGTACTCAGTGCTCAGGGTGCTCAGTGCTCAGTGCTCAGGGTGCTGGGTGTTCAGTACTCAGGGTGCTGGGTGCTCAGTACTCAGGTTGCTGGTTGCTCAGTGCTCGAGGTGCTGGGTGCTCAGTACTCAGCGTGCTGGGTGCTCAGTACGCAGGGTGCTGGGTGCTCAGTGCTCAGGGTGCTGGGTGCTCAGTGCTCAGGGTGCAGGGTGCTCAGTGATAGGGGTGCTGGGTGCTCAGTACTCAGGGTGCTCAGTGCTCGAGGTGCTCGGTGCTCAGTACTCAAGGTGCTGGGTGCTCAGTGCTCAGGGTGCTGGGTGCTCAGTCCTCGGGGTGCTCCGTGCTCAGGGTGCTGGGTGCTCAGTGCTCAGGGTGCTGGGTGCTCAGTGCTCAGTGCTCAGGGTGCTGGGTGCTCAGTACTCAGGGTGCTGGGTGCTCAGTACTCAGGGTGCTGGGTGCTCAGTGCCCAGGGTGCTGGGTGCTCAGTACTCAGGGTGCTGGGTGCTCAGTGCTCAGGGTGCTGGCTGCTCAGTACTCAGGGTGCTGGGTGCTCAGTGCTCGGGGTGCTGGGTGCTCAGTGCTCAGGGTGATCAGTGCTCAGTACTCAGGGTGCTGGGTGCTCAGTGCTCAGGGTGCTGGGTACTCAGTCCTCAGGGTGCTGGGTGCTCAGTGCTCAGTACTCAGGGTGCTCAGTACTCAGGGTGCCGAGTGCTCAGTGCTCGGGGTGCTGGGTGCTCAGTACTCAGGGTGCTGGGTGCTCAGTACTCGGGGTGCTGGGTGCTCAGTACTCAGGGTGCTGGGTGCTCAGTGCTCGGGGTGCTGGGTGCTCAGTGCTCAGGGTGATCGGTGCTCAGTGCTCAGGGTGCTGGGTGCTCAGTCCTCAGGGTGCTCAGTGCTCAGAGTGCTGGGTGCTCAGTGCTCGGGGTGCTCGGTGCTCAGTACTCAGGGTGCTGAGTGCTCAGTTCTCACGGTGCTGGGTGCTCAGTACTCAGGGTGCTGGGTGCTCAGTACTCAGGGTGCTGGGTGCTCAGTGCTCAGGGTGCTGGGTGCTCAGTGCTCAGGGTGCTGGGTGCTCAGTGCTCGGGGTGCTGGGTGCTCAGTACTCAGGGTGCTGGGTGCTCAGTGCTCAGGGTGCTGGGTGCTCAGCACTCAGGGTGCTGGGTGCTCAGTACTCTTGGTGCTGGGTGCTCAGTACTCAGGGTGCTGGGTGCTCAGTGCTCGGGGTGCTCGGTGCTCTGTGCTCAGGATGCTCGGTGCTCAGTACTTTTGGTGCTGGGTGCTCAGTACTCAGGGTGCTGGGTGCTCAGTGCTCAGGGTGCTGGGTGCTCAGTGCTCAGGGTGCTGGGTGCTCAGTACTCAGGGTGCTCAGTAGTCAGTACTCAGGGTGCTGGGTGCTCAGTACTCAGGGTGCTGGGTGCTCAGTGCTCAGGTGCTGGGTGCTAAGTACTCAGGGTGCTGGGTGCTCAGCACTCAGGGTGCTCAGTACTCAGGGTGCTGGATGCTCAGTGCATGGGGTCCTGGGTGCTCAGTACTCAGGGTGCTCAGTACTCAGGGTGCTGGGTGCTCAGTGCTCCGGTGCTGGGTGCTCAGTGCTCAGGGTGATCGTTGCTCAGTACTCAGGATGCTGGGTGCTCAGTACTCAGGGTGCTGGGTGCTCAGTACTCAGGGTGCTGGGTGCTCAGTGCTCAGGGTGCTCGGTGCTCAGTACTCAGAGTGCTGGGAGCTCAGTGCTCGGTATGCTCGGTGCTCAGTACGTTGGGTGCTCAGTACTCAGGGTGCTGGGTGCTCAGTGCTCAGGGTGATCGGTGCTCAGTACTCAGGGTGCTCAGTACTCAGGGTGCTGGGTGCTCAGGGCTCGGGGTGCTGGGAGCTCAGTACTCAGGGTGCTGTGTGCTCAGTGCTCGGGGTGATGTGTGCTGAGTGCTCAGGGTGCTGGGTGCTCAGTACTCGGGGTGCTCAGTGCTCAGTACTCAGGGTGCTGGTTGCTCAGTACTCAGGGTGCTGGGTGCTCAGTACTCAGGGTGCTCGCTGCTCAGTACTCAGGGTGCTGGGTGCTCAGTGCTCAGGGTGCTGGGTGCTCAGTACTCAGGGTTCTGGGTGCTCAGTGCTCAGGGTGATCGGTGCTCAGTCCTCAGGGTGCTAAGTACTCAGGGTGCTGGGTGCTCAGTGCTTGGGTTGCTCAGTACTCAGGGTGCTGGGTGCTCAGTACTCAGGGTGCTGGGTGCTCAGTGCTCGGGGTGCTGGGTGCTCAGTACTCAGGGTGCTGGGTGCTCAGTGCACAGGGTGCTGGGTGGTCAGTACTCAGGGTGATGTGTGCTCAGTACTCAGGGTGCTCAGTGCTCGGGGAGCTCTGTGCTCAGTACTCAGGGTGCTGGGTGCTCAGTACTCAGTGCTCGGGGTCCTGGGTGCTCAGCGCTCTGGGTGCTTAGTGCACAGTACTCAGGGTGCTGGGTGCTCAGTATTCAGGGTGCTCAGTGCTCGGCTTGCTGGGTGCTCAGTACTCAGGGTGCTGGGTGCTCATTCTCGGGGTGCTGGGTGCTCAGTGCTCGGGGTGCTGGGTGCTCAGTGCTCAGCGTGCTGGGTGCTCAGTACTCAGGGTGCTCGGTTCTCAGTACTCAGGGTGCTGGGTGCCCATTCTCGGGGTGCTGGGTGCTCAGTGCTCGGCGTGCTGAGTGCTCAGTGCTCAGGGTCCTCGGTGCTCAGTACTCAGGGTGCTCAGTACTCAGCATGCTTTGTGCTCAGTGCTCAGGGTGCTGGGTGCTCAGTACTCAGGGTGGTGGGTGCTCAGTACTCACGGTGCTGGGTGCTCAGTACTCGGGGTGCTGGGTGCTCATTACTCAGGGTGCTGAGTGCTCAGTGCTCGGGGTGCTTGCTGCTCAGTACTCTTGGTGCTGGGTGCTCAGTACTCAGGGTGCTGTGTGCTCAGTACTCAGGGTGCTCGGTTCTCAGTACTCAGGGTGCTGGGTGCCCATTCTCGGGGTGCTGGGTGCTCAGTGCTCGGGGTGCTGTGTGCTCAGTGGTCGGGGTGCTCCGTGCTCAGGGTGCTGGGTGCTCAGTGCACGGGGTGCTGGGTGCTGAGTGCTCAGGGTGCTGGGTGCTCAGTGCTCGGGGTGCTCGGTGCTCAGTGCTCAGGGTCCTGGGTGCTCAGTACTCAGGGTGCTGGGTGCTTAGTACTCAGGGTGCTCATTGCTCAGTACACAGGGTGCTGGGTGCTCAGTACTCGGGGTGCTGGGTGCTCATTACTCAGGGTGCTGGGTGCTCAGTGCTCAGGGTGCTTGCTGCTCAGTACTCTTGGTGCTGGGTGCTCAGTACTCAGGGTGCTGGGTGCTCAGTTCTCGGGGTGCTCGGTGCTCTGTGCTCAGGATGCTCGGTGCTCAGTACTTTTGGTGGTGGGTGCTCAGTACTCAGGGTGCAGGGTGCTCCGTGCTCAGGGTGCTGGGTGCTCAGTGCTCAGGGAGCTGGGTGCTCAGTACTCAGGGTGCTCAGTACTCAGTACTCAGGGTGCAGGGTGCTCAGTGCTCGGGGTGCTGGGTGCTCAGTGCTCAGGGTGCTGTGTGCTCAGTGCTCAGGTTGCTGGGTGCTCAGTACTCAGGGTGCTCGGTTCTCAGTACTCAGGGTGCTGGGTGCTCAGTACTCAGGGTGCTGGGTGCTCAGTGCTCAGGTGCTGGGTGCTAAGTACTCAGGGTGCTGGGTGCTGAGTACTCAGGGTGCTGGGTGCTCAGTACTCAGGGTGCTGGGTGCTCAGTGCTCAGGGTGCTGGGTGCTCAGCACTCAGGGTGCTCAGTACTCAGGGTGCTGGGTGCTCAGTGCTCGGGTACTGGCTGCTCAGTACTCAGGGTGATCGGTGCTCAGTACTCAGGATGCTGGGTGCTCAGTACTCAGGGTGCTCAGTGCTCAGGGCGCTGGGTGCTCAGTACTCAGGGTGCTGGGTGCTCAGTCCTCAGGGTGCTCAGTGCTCAGGGCGCTGGGTGCTCAGTGCTCGGGGTGCTTGGTGCTCAGTACTCAGGATGCTGGGTGCTCAGTACTCAGGGTGCTGGGTGCTCAGTACTCAGGGTGCTGGGTGCTCAGTCCTCAGGGTGCTCAGTGCTCAGGGCGCTGGGTGCTCAGTGCTCAGGTTGCTCGGTGCTCAGTACTCAGGGTGCTGGGAGCTCAGTGCTCGGTATGCTCGGTGCTCAGTACGTTGGGTGCTCAGTACTCAGGGTGCTGGGTGCTCAGTGCTCAGGGTGATCGGTGCTGAGTGCTCAGGGTGCTGGGTGCTCAGTACTCGGGGTGCTCGGTGCTCAGTACTCAGGGTGCTGGGTGCTCATTCTCGGGGTGCTGGGTGCTCAGTGCTCGGGGTGCTGGGTGCTCAGTACTCGGGGTGCTGGGTGCTCAGTGCTCAGCGTGCTGGGTGCTCAGTACTCAGGGTGCTCTGTTCTCAGTACTCAGGGTGCTGGGTGCCCATTCTCGGGGTGCTGGGTGCTCAGTGCTCGGGGTGCTGGGTGCTCAGTGCTCAGGGTCCTATGTGCTCAGTACTCAGGGTGCTCAGTACTCAGCGTGCTTTGTGCTCAGTGCTCAGGGTGCTGGGTGCTCAGTACTCAGGGTGGTGGGTGCTCAGTACTCACGGTGCTGGGTGCTCAGTACTCGGGGTGCTGGGTGCTCATTACTCAGGGTGCTGGGTGCTCAGTGCTCGGGGTGCTTGCTGCTCAGTACTCTTGGTGCTGGGTGCTCAGTACTCAGGGTGCTGGGTGCTCAGGGCTTGGGGTGCTCGGTGCTCAGTGCTCAGGATGCTCGGTGCTCAGTACTTTTGTTGCTGGGTGCTCAGTACTCCGGGTGCTGGGTGCTCAGTGCTTGGGGTGCTCGGTGCTCAGTACTCAGGGTGCTGGGTGCTCAGTGCTCAGGGTGCTGGGTGCTCAGTACTCAGGGTGCTCAGTACTCAGTACTCAGGGTGCTGGGTGGTCAGTGCTCGGTGTGCTGGGTGCTCAGTGCTCAGGGTGATCGGTGCTCAGTACTCAGGATGCTGGGTGCTCAGTACTCAGGGTGCTGGGTGCTCAGTCCTCAGGGTGCTCAGTGCTCAGGGTGCAGGGTGCTCAGTACTCAGGGTGCTGGGTGCTCAGTACTCAGGGTGCTGTGTGCTCATTCCTCAGGGTGCTCAGTACTCAGGGTGCTGAGTGCTCAGTACTCAGGGTGCTGGGTGCTCAGTACTCAGGGTGTTGGGTGCTCAGTGCTCGGGGTGTTGGGTGCTCAGTGCTCAGGGTGCTCAGTGCTCAGTACTCAGGGTGCTGGGTGCTCAGTACTCAGGGTGCTGGGTGCTCACTGATCGTGGTGCTGGGTGCTCAGTACTCAGGGTGCTGGGTGCTCAGTGCTCGCGGTGCTCGGTGCTCAGTACTCAAGGTGCTGGGTGCTCAGTGCTCACGGTGCTGGGTGCTCAGTCCTCGGGGTGCTCCGTGCTCAGTGCTCAGGGTGCTGGGTGCTCAGTACTCAGGGTGCTTGGTGCTCAGTACTAAGGGTGCTCAGTGCTCAGTACTCAGGGTGCTCAGTGCTCGGGGTGCTGGGTGCTCAGTACTCAGGTTGCTGGGTGCTCAGTACTCAGGGTGCTGGGTGCTCAGTGCTCAGTACTCAGCGTGCTGGGTGCTCAGTGCTCGGGGTGCTAGGTCCTCAGTGCTCAGTGTGCTGGGTGCTCAGTACTCAGGGTGCTGGGTGCTCAGTGCTCAGGGTGCTGGGTCCTCAGTGCTCAGGGTGCTCAGTGCTCAATGCTCGGGGTGCTGGGTGCTCAGTGCTCGGGGTGCTGGGTGCTCAGTGCTCAGGGTGCTGGTTGCTCAGTACTCAGTGTGCTCAGTGCTCAGGGTGCTTAGTGCTCAGAACTCAGGGTGCTGGGTGCTCAGTACTCAGGGTGCTGGGTGCTCAGTACTCAGGGTGCTTGGTGCTCAGTACTCAGGGTGCTGGGTGCTCAGTACTCAGGGTGCTCGGTGCTCAGTACTCATGGTGCTGGGTGCTCATTCTCGGGGTGCTGGGTGCTCAGTACTCAGGTTGCTCAGTACTCTGGTTGCTCGGGGCTCAGTACCCATGGTGCTGGGTGCTCAGTACTCAGGGTGCTCGGTGCTCAGTACTCAGGGTGCTCGGTGCTCAGTGTTTGGGGTGCTGGGTGCTCAGTACTCAGGGTGCTGGGTGCTCAGTGCTCAGGGTGCTGGGTGCTCAGTGCTCAGGGTGCTGGGTGCTCAGTACTCAGTGCTCAGGATGCTGGGTGCTCAGTGCTCAGGGTGTTGGGTTCTCAGTGCTCAGGGTGCTCAGTGCTCAGTGCTCAGTACTCAGGGTGCTGGGTGCTCAGTTCTCAGGGTGCTGGGTGCTCAGTGCTCGGGGTACCCGGTGCTCAGTGCTCGGGGTGCTCGGTGCTCAGTACTCAGGGTGCTGTGTGCTCAGTGCTCTGGGTGCTGGGTGCTCAGTGCTCAGGGTGCTGGTTGCTCAGTGCTCAGCGTTCTTGATGCTCAGTACTCAGGGTGCTGGGTGCTCAGTGCTCAGGGTGCTGGGTGCTCAGTGCTCGTGGTGCTGGGTGCTCAGTACTCAGGGTGCTGGGTGCTCAGTACTCAGGGTGCTGGGTGCTCAGTACTCGGGGTGCTGGGTCCTCAGTGCTCAGCGTGCTGGGTGCTCAGTACTCAGGTTGCTCGGTGCTCAGTGCTTGGGGTGCTGGGTGCTCAGTGCTCAGGGTGCTGGGTGCTCAGTACTCAGTGCTCAGGATGCTGGGTGCTCAGTGCTCGGGCTGCTGCGTGCTCAGTGCTCAGGCTGCTGGGTGCTCAGTACTCAGGGTGCTGGGTTCTCAGTACTCAGGGTGCTGGGTGCTGAGTGCTAGGGGTGCTGGATGCTCAGTGCTCGGGGTCTGGGTGCTCAGTACTCAGGGTGCTGATTGCTCAGTACTCAGGGTGCTGGGTGCTCAGTGCTCAGGGTGCTCGGTGCTCAGTGTTCGGGGAGCTCGGTGCTCAGTACTCAGGGTGCTGGGTGCTCAGTACTCAGTGCTCGGGGTCCTGGGTGCTCTGTGCTCGGGGTGCTGGGTGCTCAGTGCTCTGGGTGCTTAGTGCTCAGTACTCAGGGTGCTGGGTGCTCAGTACTCAGGGTGCTGGGTGCTCATTCTCGGGGTGCTGGGTGCTCAGTGCTCGGGGTGCTGGGTGCTCAGTACTCAGGGTGCTGGGTGCTCAGTACTCAGTGCTCAGGGTGCTCGGTGCTCAGTACTCAGGGTGCTGGGAGCTCAGTGCTCGGTATGCTCGGTGCTCAGTACGTTTGGTGCTCAGTACTCAGGGTGCTGGGTGCTCATTCTCGGGGTGCTAGGTGCTCAGTGCTCGGGGTGCTGGGTGCACAGTACTCAGGGTGCTGGTTGCTGAGTACTCAGGGTGCTGGGTGCTCAGTGCTCAGGGTGCTGGGTGCTCAGTGCTCAGGGTGCTGGGTGCTCAGCACTCACGGTGCTCAGTACTCAGGGTGCTGGGTGCTCAGTGCTCGGGTACTGGCTGCTCAGTGCTCAGGGTGATCGGTGCTCAGTACTCAGGATGCTGGGTGCTCAGTACTCAGGGTGCTGGGTGCTCAGTACTCAGGGTGCTGGGTGCTCAGTCCTCAGGGTGCTCAGTGCTCAGGGCGCTGGGTGCTCAGTGCTCGGGGTGCTCGGTGCTCAGTACTCAGGGTGCTGGGTGCTCAGTGCTCAGGGTGCTCGGTGCTCAGTACTCAGGGTGCTGGGAGCTCAGTGCTCGGTATGCTCGGTGCTCAGTACGTTGTGTGCTCAGTACTCAGGGTGCTGGGTGCTCAGTGCTCAGGGTGATCGGTGCTGAGTGCTCAGGGTGCTGGGTGCTCAGTACTTGGGGTGCTCGGTGCTCAGTACTCAGGGTGCTGGGTGCTCATTCTCGGGGTGCTGGGTGCTCAGTGCTCGGGGTGCTGGGTGCTCAGTACTCGGGGTGCTGGGTGCTCAGTGCTCAGCGTGCTGGGTGCTCAGTACTCAGAGTGCTCGGTTCTCAGTACTCAGGGTGCTGGGTGCCCATTCTCGGGGTGCTGGGTGCTCAGTGCTCGGGGTGCTGGGTGCTCAGTGCTCAGGGTCCTATGTGCTCAGTACTCAGGGTGCTCAGTACTCAGCGTGCTTTGTTCTCAGTGCTCAGGGTGCTGGGTGCTCAGTACTCAGGGTGGTGGGTGCTCAGTACTCACGGTGCTGGGTGCTCAGTACTCGGGGTGCTGGGTGCTCATTACTCAGGGTGCTGGGTGCTCAGTGCTCGGGGTGCTTGCTGCTCAGTACTCTTGGTGCTGGGTGCTCAGTACTCAGGGTTCTGGGTGCTCAGGGCTTGGGGTGCTCGGTGCTCAGTGCTCAGGATGCTCGGTGCTCAGTACTTTTGTTGCTGGGTGCTCAGTACTCGGGGTGCTGGGTGCTCATTACTCAGGGTGCTGGGTGCTCAGTGCTCGGGGTGCTTGCTGCTCAGTACTCTTGGTGCTGGGTGCTCAGTACTCAGGGTTCTGGGTGCTCAGTGCTCGGGGTGCTCGGTGCTCAGTACTCAGGGTGCTGGGTGCTCAGTACTCAGGGTGCTGGGTGCTCAGTACTCAGGGTGCTCAGTACTCAGTACTCAGGGTGCTGGGTGCTCAGTGCTTGGGTGCTGGGTGCGCAGTGCTCAGGGTGCTGGGTGCTCAGTGCTCTGGGTGCTGGGTGCTCAGTACTCGGGGTGCTCGGTGCTCAGTGCTCGGGGTGCTGGGTGCTCAGTACTCAGGGTGCTGGGTCCTCAGTGCTCGCGCTGCTCGGTGCTCAGTACACAGGGTGCTGGGTGTTCAGTGCTCAGGGTGCTGGGTGCTCAGTAATCAGGGTGCTGGGTGCTCAGCACTCAGGGTGCTCAGTACTCAGGGTGCTGGGTGGTCAGTGCTCGGTGTGCTGGGTGCTCAGTGCTCAGGGTGATCGGTGCTCAGTACTCAGGATGCTGGGTGCTCAGTACTCAGGGTGCTGGGTGCTCAGTCCTCAGGGTGCTCAGTGCTCAGGGTGCTGGGTGCTCAGTACTCAGGGTGCTGGGTGCTCATTCTCGGGGTGCTGGGTGCTCAGTGCTCGGGGTGCTGGGTGCTCAGTACTCGGGGTGCTGGGTGCTCAGTGCTCAGCGTGCTGGGTGCTCAGTACTCAGGGTGCTCGGTTCTCAGTACTCAGGGTGCTGGGTGCCCATTCTCGGGGTGCTGGGTGCTCAGTGCTCGGGGTGCTGGGTGCTCAGTGCTCAGGGTCCTATGTGCTCAGTACTCAGGGTGCTCAGTACTCAGCGTGCTTTGTGCTCAGTGCTCAGGGTGCTGGGTGCTCAGTACTCAGGGTGGTGGGTGCTCAGTACTCACGGTGCTGGGTGCTCAGTACTCGGGGTGCTGGGTGCTCATTACTCAGGGTGCTGGGTGCTCAGTGCTCGGGGTGCTTGCTGCTCAGTACTCTTGGTGCTGGGTGCTCAGTACTCAGGGTGCTGGGTGCTCAGGGCTTGGGGTGCTCGGTGCTCAGTGCTCAGGATGCTCGGTGCTCAGTACTTTTGTTGCTGGGTGCTCAGTACTCCGGGTGCTGGGTGCTCAGTGCTCGGGGTGCTCGGTTCTCAGTACTCAGGGTGCTGGGTGCTCAGTGCTCAGGGTGCTGGGTGCTCAGTACTCAGGGTGCTCAGTACTCAGTACTCAGGGTGCTGGGTGCTCAGTGCTTGGGGTGCTGGGTGTGCAGTGCTCAGGCTGCTGGGTGCTCAGTGCTCTGGGTGCTGGGTGCTCAGTACTCGGGGTGCTCGGTGCTCAGTGCTCGGGGTGCTGGGTGCTCAGTACTCAGGGTGCTGGGTGCTCAGTGCTCGCGGTGCTCGGTGCTCAGTACACAGGGTGCTGGGTGCTCAGTGCTCAGGGTGCTGGGTGCTCAGTAATCAGGGTGCTGGGTGCTCAGCACTCAGGGTGATCGGTGCTCAGGGTGCAGGGTGCTCAGTACTCAGGGTGCTGGGTGCTCAGTGCTCGCGGTGCTCGGTGCTCAGTACACAGGGTGCTGGGTGCTCAGTGCTCGCGGTGCTCGGTGCTCAGTACACAGGGTGCTGGGTGCTCAGTGCTCAGGGTGCTGGGTGCTCAGTACTCGGGGTGCTCGGTGCTCAGTCCTCAGGGTGCTCAGTGCTCAGGGTGCAGGGTGCTCAGTACTCAGGGTGCTGGGTGCTCAGTACTCAGGGTGCTGTGTGCTCATTCCTCAGGGTGCTCAGTACTCAGGGTGCTGAGTGCTCAGTACTCAGGGTGCTGGGTGCTCAGTACTCAGGGTGTTGGGTGCTCAGTGCTCGGGGTGTTGGGTGCTCAGTGCTCAGGGTGCTCAGTGCTCAGTACTCAGGGTGCTGGGTGCTCAGTACTCAGGGTGCTGGGTGCTCACTGATCGGGGTGCTGGGTGCTCAGTACTCAGGGTGCTGGGTGCTCAGTGCTCGCGGTGCTCGGTGCTCAGTACTCAAGGTGCTGGGTGCTCAGTGCTCACGGTGCTGGGTGCTCAGTCCTCGGGGTGCTCCGTGCTCAGTGCTCAGGGTGCTGGGTGCTCAGTACTCAGGGTGCTTGGTGCTCAGTACTAAGGGTGCTCAGTGCTCAGTACTCAGGGTGCTCAGTGCTCAGTGCTCGGGGTGCTGGGTGCTCAGTACTCAGGGTGC
Source organism: Microtus oregoni (assembly GCF_018167655.1). Taxonomy (NCBI): domain Eukaryota; kingdom Metazoa; phylum Chordata; class Mammalia; order Rodentia; family Cricetidae; genus Microtus; species Microtus oregoni. The sequence goes on along the minus strand of NW_024544913.1, from coordinate 46,839 downwards.
TGGGTGCTCAGTACTCAGGGTGCTGGGTGCTCAGTGCTCAGTACTCAGCGTGCTGGGTGCTCAGTGCTCGGGGTGCTAGGTCCTCAGTGCTCAGTGTGCTGGGTGCTCAGTACTCAGGGTGCTGGGTGCTCAGTGCTCAGGGTTCTGGGTCCTCAGTGCTCAGGGTGCTCAGTGCTCAATGCTCAGGGTGCTGGGTGCTCAGTGCTCGGGGTGCTGGGTGCTCAGTGCTCAGGGTGCTGGTTGCTCAGTACTCAGTGTGCTCAGTGCTCAGGGTGCTTAGTGCTCAGAACTCAGGGTGCTGGGTGCTCAGTACTCAGGGTGCTGGGTGCTCAGTACTCAGGGTGCTTGGTGCTCAGTACTCAGGGTGCTGGGTGCTCAGTACTCAGGGTGCTCGGTGCTCAGTACTCATGGTGCTGGGTGCTCATTCTCGGGGTGCTGGGTGCTCAGTACTCAGGTTGCTCAGTACTCTGGTTGCTCGGGGCTCAGTACCCATGGTGCTGGGTGCTCAGTACTCAGGGTGCTCGGTGCTCAGTACTCAGGGTGCTCGGTGCTCAGTGTTTGGGGTGCTGGGTGCTCAGTACTCAGGGTGCTGGGTGCTCAGTGCTCAGGGTGCTGGGTGCTCAGTGCTCAGGGTGCTGGGTGCTCAGTACTCAGTGCTCAGGATGCTGGGTGCTCAGTGCTCAGGGTGTTGGGTTCTCAGTGCTCAGGGTGCTCAGTGCTCAGTGCTCAGTACTCAGGGTGCTGGGTGCTCAGTTCTCAGGGTGCTGGGTGCTCAGTGCTCGGGGTACCCGGTGCTCAGTGCTCGGGGTGCTCGGTGCTCAGTACTCAGGGTGCTGTGTGCTCAGTGCTCAGGGTGCTGGGTGCTCAGTGCTCAGGGTGCTGGTTGCTCAGTGCTCAGCGTTCTTGATGCTCAGTACTCAGGGTGCTGGGTGCTCAGTGCTCAGGGTGCTGGGTGCTCAGTGCTCGGGGTGCTGGGTGCTCAGTACTCAGGGTGCTGGGTGCTCAGTACTCAGGGTGCTGGGTGCTCAGTACTCGGGGTGCTGGGTCCTCAGTGCTCAGCGTGCTGGGTGCTCAGTACTCAGGTTGCTCGGTGCTCAGTGCTTGGGGTGCTGGGTGCTCAGTGCTCAGGGTGCTGGGTGCTCAGTACTCAGTGCTCAGGATGCTGGGTGCTCAGTGCTCGGGCTGCTGCGTGCTCAGTGCTCAGGCTGCTGGGTGCTCAGTACTCAGGGTGCTGGGTTCTCAGTACTCAGGGTGCTGGGTGCTGAGTGCTAGGGGTGCTGGATGCTCAGTGCTCGGGGTCTGGGTGCTCAGTACTCAGGGTGCTGGGTGCTCAGTACTCAGGGTGCTGGGTGCTCAGTGCTCAGGGTGCTCGGTGCTCAGTGTTCGGGGAGCTCGGTGCTCAGTACTCAGGGTGCTGGGTGCTCAGTACTCAGTGCTCGGGGTCCTGGGTGCTCTGTGCTCGGGGTGCTGGGTGCTCAGTGCTCTGGGTGCTTAGTGCTCAGTACTCAGGGTGCTGGGTGCTCAGTACTCAGGGTGCTGGGTGCTCAGTACTCAGTGCTCAGGGTGCTCGGTGCTCAGTACTCAGGGTGCTGGGAGCTCAGTGCTCGGTATGCTCGGTGCTCAGTACGTTTGGTGCTCAGTACTCAGGGTGCTGGGTGCTCATTCTCGGGGTGCTAGGTGCTCAGTGCTCGGGGTGCTGGGTGCTCAGTACTCAGGGTGCTGGGTGCTGAGTACTCAGGGTGCTGGGTGCTCAGTGCTCAGGGTGCTGGGTGCTCAGTGCTCAGGGTGCTGGGTGCTCAGCACTCAGGGTGCTCAGTACTCAGGGTGCTGGGTGCTCAGTGCTCGGGTACTGGCTGCTCAGTGCTCAGGGTGATCGGTGCTCAGTACTCAGGATGCTGGGTGCTCAGTACTCAGGGTGCTGGGTGCTCAGTACTCAGGGTGCTGGGTGCTCAGTCCTCAGGGTGCTCAGTGCTCAGGGCGCTGGGTGCTCAGTGCTCGGGGTGCTCGGTGCTCAGTACTCAGGGTGCTGGGTGCTCAGTGCTCAGGGTGCTCGGTGCTCAGTACTCAGGGTGCTGGGAGCTCAGTGCTCGGTATGCTCGGTGCTCAGTACGTTGTGTGCTCAGTACTCAGGGTGCTGGGTGCTCAGTGCTCAGGGTGATCGGTGCTGAGTGCTCAGGGTGCTGGGTGCTCAGTACTCGGGGTGCTCGGTGCTCAGTACTCAGGGTGCTGGGTGCTCATTCTCGGGGTGCTGGGTGCTCAGTGCTCGGGGTGCTGGGTGCTCAGTACTCGGGGTGCTGGGTGCTCAGTGCTCAGCGTGCTGGGTGCTCAGTACTCAGAGTGCTCGGTTCTCAGTACTCAGGGTGCTGGGTGCCCATTCTCGGGGTGCTGGGTGCTCAGTGCTCGGGGTGCAGGGTGCTCAGTGCTCAGGGTCCTATGTGCTCAGTACGCAGGGTGCTCAGTACTCAGCGTGCTTTGTTCTCAGTGCTCAGGGTGCTGGGTGCTCAGTACTCAGGGTGGTGGGTGCTCAGTACTCACGGTGCTGGGTGCTCAGTACTCGGGGTGCTGGGTGCTCATTACTCAGGGTGCTGGGTGCTCAGTGCTCGGGGTGCTTGCTGCTCAGTACTCTTGGTGCTGGGTGCTCAGAACTCAGGGTGCTGGGTGCTCAGGGCTTGGGGTGCTCGGTGCTCAGTGCTCAGGATGCTCGGTGCTCAGTACTTTTGTTGCTGGGTGCTCAGTACTCCGGGTGCTGGGTGCTCAGTGCTCGGGGTGCTCGGTGCTCAGTACTCAGGGTGCTGGGTGCTCAGTGCTCAGGGTGCTGGGTGCTCAGTACTCAGGGTGCTCAGTACTCAGTACTCAGGGTGCTGGGTGCTCAGTGCTTGGGGTGCTGGGTGCGCAGTGCTCAGGGTGCTGGGTGCTCAGTGCTCTGGGTGCTGGGTGCTCAGTACTCGGGGTGCTCGGTGCTCAGTGCTCGGGGTGCTGGGTGCTCAGTACTCAGGGTGCTGGGTCCTCAGTGCTCGCGCTGCTCGGTGCTCAGTACACAGGGTGCTGGGTGCTCAGTGCTCAGGGTGCTGGGTGCTCAGTAATCAGGGTGCTGGGTGCTCAGCACTCAGGGTGCTCAGTACTCAGGGTGCTGGGTGGTCAGTGCTCGGTGTGCTGGGTGCTCAGTGCTCAGGGTGATCGGTGCTCAGTACTCAGGATGCTGGGTGCTCAGTACTCAGGGTGCTGGGTGCTCAGTCCTCAGGGTGCTCAGTGCTCAGGGTGCTGGGTGCTCAGTACTCAGGGTGCTGGGTGCTCATTCTCGGGGTGCTGGGTGCTCAGTGCTCGGGGTGCTGGGTGCTCAGTACTCGGGGTGCTGGGTGCTCAGTGCTCAGCGTGCTGGGTGCTCAGTACTCAGGGTGCTCGGTTCTCAGTACTCAGGGTGCTGGGTGCCCATTCTCGGGGTGCTGGGTGCTCAGTGCTCGGGGTGCTGGTAGCTCAGTGCTCAGGGTCCTATGTGCTCAGTACTCAGGGTGCTCAGTACTCAGCGTGCTTTGTGCTCAGTGCTCAGGGTGCTGGGTGCTCAGTACTCAGGGTGGTGGGTGCTCAGTACTCACGGTGCTGGGTGCTCAGTACTCGGGGTGCTGGGTGCTCATTACTCAGGGTGCTGGGTGCTCAGTGCTCGGGGTGCTTGCTGCTCAGTACTCTTGGTGCTGGGTGCTCAGTACTCAGGGTGCTGGGTGCTCAGGGCTTGGGGTGCTCGGTGCTCAGTGCTCAGGATGCTCGGTGCTCAGTACTTTTGTTGCTGGGTGCTCAGTACTCCGGGTGCTGGGTGCTCAGTGCTCGGGGTGCTCGGTGCTCAGTACTCAGGGTGCTGGGTGCTCAGTGCTCAGGGTGCTGGGTGCTCAGTACTCAGGGTGCTCAGTACTCAGTACTCAGGGTGCTGGGTGCTCAGTGCTTGGGGTGCTGGGTGTGCAGTGCTCAGGGTGCTGGGTGCTCAGTGCTCTGGGTGCTGGGTGCTCAGTACTCGGGGTGCTCGGTGCTCAGTGCTCGGGGTGCTGGGTGCTCAGTACTCAGGGTGCTGGGTGCTCAGTGCTCGCGGTGCTCGGTGCTCAGTACACAGGGTGCTGGGTGCTCAGTGCTCAGGGTGCTGGGTGCTCAGTAATCAGGGTGCTGGGTGCTCAGCACTCAGGGTGATCGGTGCTCAGTACTCAGGATGCTGGGTGCTCAGTACTCAGGGTGCTGGGTGCTCAGTCCTCAGGGTGCTCAGTGCTCAGTGTGCTGGGTGCTCAGTACTCAGGGTGCTGGGTGCTCAGTACTCAGGGTGCTGGGTGCTCAGTCCTCAGGGTGCTCAGTACTCAGGGTGCTGAGTGCTCAGTACTCAGGGTGCTGGGTGCTCAGTACTCAGGGTGTTGGGTGCTCAGTGCTCAGGCTGTTGGGTGCTCAGTGCTCAGGGTGCTCAGTGCTCAGTACTCAGGGTGCTGGTTGCTCAGTACTCAGGGTGCTGGGTGCTCACCGCTCGGGGTGCTGGGTGCTCAGTACTCAGGGTGCTGGGTGCTCAGTGCTCAGTACTCAGCGTGCTGGTTGCTCAGTGCTCGGGGTGCTAGGTCCTCAGTGCTCAGTGTGCTGGGTGCTCAGTGCTCAGGGTGCTGGGTGCTCAGTGCTCAGGGTGCTGGGTCCTCAGTACTCAGGGTGCTCAGTGCTCAATGCTCGGGGTGCTGGGTGCTCAGTGCTCGGGGTGCTGGGTGCTCAGTGCTCAGGGTGCTGGTTGCTCAGTACTCAGTGTGCTCAGTGCTCAGGGTGCTTGGTGCTCAGAACTCAGGGTGCTGGGTGCTCAGTACTCAGGGTGCTGGGTGCTCAGTACTCAGGGTGCTTGGTGCTCAGTACTCAGGGTGCTGGGTGCTCAGTGCTCAGGGTGCTTGGTGCTCAGTACTCATGGTGCTGGGTGCTCATTCTCGGGGTGCTGGGTGCTCAGTACTCAGGTTGCTCAGTACTCTGGTTGCTCGGGGCTCAGTACCCATGGTGCTGGGTGCTCAGTACTCAGGGTGCTCGGTGCTCAGTACTCAGGGTGCTCGGTGCTCATTGTTTGGGGTGCTGGGTGCTCAGTACTCAGGGTGCTGGGTGCTCAGTGCTCAGGGTGCTGGGTGCTCAGTGCTCAGGGTGCTGGGTGCTCAGTACTCAGTGCTCAGGATGCTGGGTGCTCAGTGCTCAGGGTGTTGGGTTCTCAGTGCTCAGGGTGCTCAGTGCTCAGTGCTCAGTACTCAGGGTGCTGGGTGCTCAGTTCTCAGGGTGCTGGGTGCTCAGTGCTCGGGGTACCCGGTGCTCAGTGCTCGGGGTGCTCGGTGCTCAGTACTCAGGGTGCTGTGTGCTCAGTGCTCAGGGTGCTGGGTGCTCAGTGCTCAGGGTGCTGGTTGCTCAGTGCTCAGCGTTCTTGATGCTCAGTACTCAGGGTGCTGGGTGCTCAGTGCTCAGGGTGCTGGGTGCTCAGTGCTCGGGGTGCTGGGTGCTCAGTACTCAGGGTGCTGGGTGCTCAGTACTCAGGGTGCTGGGTGCTCAGTACTCGGGGTGCTGGGTGCTCAGTGCTCAGCGTGCTGGGTGCTCAGTACTCAGGTTGCTCGGTGCTCAGTGCTTGGGGTGCTGGGTGCTCAGTGCTCAGGGTGCTGGGTGCTCAGTACTCAGTGCTCAGGATGCTGGGTGCTCAGTGCTCGGGCTGCTGCGTGCTCAGTGCTCAGGCTGCTGGGTGCTCAGTACTCAGGGTGCTGGGTTCTCAGTACTCAGTGTGCTGGGTGCTCAGTGCTAGGGGTGCTGGATGCTCAGTGCTCGGGGTCTGGGTGCTCAGTACTCAGGGTGCTGGGTGCTCAGTACTCAGGGTGCTGGGTGCTCAGTGCTCAGGGTGCTCGGTGCTCAGTGTTCGGGGAGCTCGGTGCTCAGTACTCAGGGTGCTGGGTGCTCAGTACTCAGTGCTCGGGGTCCTGGGTGCTCTGTGCTCGGGGTGCTGGGTGCTCAGTGCTCTGGGTGCTTAGTGCTCAGTACTCAGGGTGCTGGGTGCTCAGTTCTCAGGGTGCTGGGTGCTCATTCTCGGGGTGCTGGGTGCTCAGTGCTCGGGGTGCTGGGTCCTCAGTACTCAGGGTGCTGGGTGCTCAGTACTCAGTGCTCAGGGTGCTCGGTGCTCAGTACTCAGGGTGCTGGGAGCTCAGTGCTCGGTATGCTCGGTGCTCAGTACGTTTGGTGCTCAGTACTCAGGGTGCTGGGTGCTCATTCACGGGGTGCTAGGTGCTCAGTGCTCGGGGTGCTGGGTGCTCAGTACTCAGGGTGCTGGGTGCTGAGTACTCAGGGTGCTCGGTGCTCAGTGCTCAGGGTGCTGGGTGGTCAGTGCTCAGGGTGCTGGGTGCTCAGCACTCAGGGTGCTCAGTACTCAGGGTGCTGGGTGCTCAGTGCTCGGGTACTGGCTGCTCAGTGCTCAGGGTGATCGGTGCTCAGTACTCAGGATGCTGGGTGCTCAGTACTCAGGGTGCTGGGTGCTCAGTACTCAGGGTGCTGGGTGCTCAGTCCTCAGGGTGCTCAGTGCTCAGGGCGCTGGGTGCTCAGTGCTCGGGGTGCTCGGTGCTCAGTACTCAGGGTGCTGGGAGCTCAGTGCTCGGTATGCTCGGTGCTCAGTACGTTGTGTGCTCAGTACTCAGGGTGCTGGGTGCTCAGTGCTCAGGGTGATCGGTGCTGAGTGCTCAGGGTGCTGGGTGCTCAGTACTCGGGGTGATCGGTGCTCAGTACTCAGGGTGCTGGGTGCTCATTCTCGGGGTGCTGGGTGCTCAGTGCTCAGCGTGCTGGGTGCTCAGTGCTCAGGGTCCTATGTGCTCAGTACTCAGGGTGCTCAGTACTCAGCGTGCTTTGTTCTCAGTGCTCAGGGTGCTGGGTGCTCAGTACTCAGGGTGGTGGGTGCTCAGTACTCACGGTGCTGGGTGCTCAGTACTCGGGGTGCTGGGTGCTCATTACTCAGGGTGCTGGGTGCTCAGTGCTCGGGGTGCTTGCTGCTCAGTACTCTTGGTGCTGGGTGCTCAGTACTCAGGGTGCTGGGTGCTCAGGGCTTGGGGTGCTCGGTGCTCAGTGCTCAGGATGCTCGGTGCTCAGTACTTTTGTTGCTGGGTGCTCAGTACTCCGGGTGCTGGGTGCTCAGTGCTCGGGGTGCTCGGTGCTCAGTACTCAGGGTGCTGGGTGCTCAGTGCTCAGGGTGCTGGGTGCTCAGTACTCAGGGTGCTCAGTACTCAGTACTCAGGGTGCTGGGTGCTCAGTGCTTGGGGTGCTTGGTGCGCAGTGCTCAGGGTGCTGGGTGCTCAGTGCTCTGGGTGCTGGGTGCTCAGTACTCGGGGTGCTCGGTGCTCAGTGCTCGGGGTGCTGGGTGCTCAGTACTCAGGGTGCTGGGTGCTCAGTGCTCGCGGTGCTCGGTGCTCAGTACACAGGGTGCTGGGTGCTCAGTGCTCAGGGTGCTGGGTGCTCAGTAATCAGGGTGCTGGGTGCTCAGCACTCAGGGTGCTCAGTACTCAGGGTGCTGGGTGGTCAGTGCTCGGGGTGCTGGGTGCTCAGTGCTCAGGGTGATCGGTGCTCAGTACTCAGGATGCTGGGTGCTCAGTACTCAGGTTGCTGGGTGCTCAGTCCTCAGGGTGCTCAGTGCTCAGGGTGCTGGGTGCTCAGTACTCAGGGTGCTGGGTGCTCATTCTCGGGGTGCTGGGTGCTCAGTGCTCGGGGTGCTGGGTGCTCAGTACTCGGGGTGCTGGGTGCTCAGTGCTCAGCGTGCTGGGTGCTCAGTACTCAGGGTGCTCGGTTCTCAGTACTCAGGGTGCTGGGTGCCCATTCTCGGGGTGCTGGGTGCTCAGTGCTCGGGGTGCTGGGTGCTCAGTGCTCAGGGTCCTATGTGCTCAGTAGTCAGGGTGCTCAGTACTCAGCGTGCTTTGTGCTCAGTGCTCAGGGTGCTGGGTGCTCAGTACTCAGGGTGGTGGGTGCTCAGTACTCACGGTGCTGGGTGCTCAGTACTCGGGGTGCTGGGTGCTCATTACTCAGGGTGCTGGGTGCTCAGTGCTCGGGGTGCTTGCTGCTCAGTACTCTTGGTGCTGGGTGCTCAGTACTCAGGGTGCTGGGTGCTCAGGGCTTGGGGTGCTCGGTGCTCAGTGCTCAGGATGCTTGGTGCTCAGTACTTTTGTTGCTGGGTGCTCAGTACTCCGGGTGCTGGGTGCTCAGTGCTCGGGGTGCTCGGTGCTCAGTACTCAGGGTGCTGGGTGCTCAGTGCTCAGGGTGCTGGGTGCTCAGTACTCAGGGTGCTCAGTACTCAGTACTCAGGGTGCTGGGTGCTCAGTGCTTGGGGTGCTGGGTGTGCAGTGCTCAGGGTGCTGGGTGCTCAGTGCTCTGGGTGCTGGGTGCTCAGTACTCGGGGTGCTCGGTGCTCAGTGCTCGGGGTGCTGGGTGCTCAGTACTCAGGGTGCTGGGTGCTCAGTGCTCGCGGTGCTCTGTGCTCAGTACACAGGGTGCTGGGTGCTCAGTGCTCAGGGTGCTGGGTGCTCAGTAATCAGGGTGCTGGGTGCTCAGCACTCAGGGTGCTCAGTACTCAGGGTGCTGGGTGGTCAGTGCTCGGTGTGCTGGGTGCTCAGTGCTCAGGGTGATCGGTGCTCAGTACTCAGGATGCTGGGTGCTCAGTACTCAGGGTGCTGGGTGCTCAGTCCTCAGGGTGCTCAGTGCTCAGTGTGCTGGGTGCTCAGTACTCAGGGTGCTGGGTGCTCAATACTCAGGGTGCTGGGTGCTCAGTCCTCAGGGTGCTCAGTACTCAGGGTGCTGAGTGCTCAGTACTCAGGGTGCTGGGTGCTCAGTACTCAGGGTGTTGGGTGCTCAGTGCTCGGGGTGTTGGGTGCTCAGTGCTCAGGGTGCTCAGTGCTCAGTACTCAGGGTGCTGGGTGCTCAGTACTCAGGGTGCTGGGTGCTCACCGCTCGGGGTGCTGGGTGCTCAGTACTCAGGGTGCTGGGTGCTCAGTGCTCGCGGTGCTCTGTGCTCAGTACTCAAGGTGCTGGGTGCTCAGTGCTCACGGTGCTGGGTGCTCAGTCCTCGGGGTGCTCCGTGCTCAGTGGTCAGGGTGCTGGGTGCTCAGTACTCAGGGTGCTTGGTGCTCAGTACTAAGGGTGCTCAGTGCTCAGTACTCAGGGTGCTCAGTGCTCAGTGCTCGGGGTGCTGCGTGCTCAGTACTCAGGGTGCTGGGTGCTCAGTACTCAGGGTGCTGGGTGCTCAGTGCTCGGGGTGCTAGGTCCTCAGTGCTCAGTGTGCTGGGTGCTCAGTGCTCAGGGTGCTGGGTGCTCAGTGCTCAGGGTGCTGGGTCCTCAGTGCTCAGGGTGCTCAGTGCTCAATGCTCGGGGTGCTGGGTGCTCAGTGCTCGGGGTGCTGGGTGCTCAGTGCTCAGGGTGCTGGTTGCTCAGTACTCAGTGTGCTCAGTGCTCAGGGTGCTTGGTGCTCAGAACTCAGGGTGCTGGGTGCTCAGTACTCAGGGTGCTGGGTGCTCAGTACTCAGGGTGCTTGGTTCTCAGTACTCAGGGTGCTGGGTGCTCAGTGCTCAGGGTTCTCGGTGCTCAGTACTCATGGTGCTTTGTGCTCATTCTCGGGGTGCTGGGTGCTCAGTACTCAGGTTGCTCAGTACTCTGGTTGCTCGGGGCTCAGTACCCATGGTGCAGGGTGCTCAGTACTCAGGGTGCTCGGTGCTCAGTTCTCAGGGTGCTCGGTGCTCAGTGTTTGGGGTGCTGGGTGCTCAGTACTCAGGGTGCTGTGTGCTCAGTGCTCAGGGTGCTGGGTGCTCAGTGCTCAGGGTGCTGGGTGCTCAGTACTCAGTGCTCAGGATGCTGGGTGCTCAGTGCTCAGGGTGTTGGGTTCTCAGTGCTCAGGGTGCTCAGTGCTCAGTGCTCAGTACTCAGGGTGCTGGGTGCTCAGTTCTCAGGGTGTTGGGTGCTCAGTGCTCGGGGTACCCGGTGCTCAGTGCTCGGGGTGCTCGGTGCTCAGTACTCAGGGTGCTGTGTGCTCAGTGCTCAGGGTGCTGGGTGCTCAGTGCTCAGGGTGCTGGTTGCTCAGTGCTCAGCGTTCTTGATGCTCAGTACTCAGGGTGCTGGGTGCTCAGTGCTCAGGGTGCTGGGTGCTCAGTGCTCGGGGTGCTGGGTGCTCAGTACTCAGGGTGCTGGGTGCTCAGTACTCAGGGTGCTGGGTGCTCAGTACTCGGGGTGCTGGGTGCTCAGTGCTCAGCGTGCTGGGTGCTCAGTACTCAGGTTGCTCGGTGCTCAGTGCTTGGGGTGCTGGGTGCTCAGTGCTCAGGGTGCTGGGTGCTCAGTACTCAGTGATCAGGATGCTGGGTGCTCAGTGCTCGGGCTGCTGCGTGCTCAGTGCTCAGGCTGCTGGGTGCTCAGTACTCAGGGTGCTGGGTTCTCAGTACTCAGGGTGCTGGGTGCTCAGTGCTAGGGGTGCTGGATGCTCAGTGCTCGGGGTCTGGGTGCTCAGTACTCAGGGTGCTGGTTGCTCAGTACTCAGGGTGCTGGGTGCTCAGTGCTCAGGTTGCTCGGTGCTCAGTGTTCGGGGAGCTCGGTGCTCAGTACTCAGGGTTCTGGGTGCTCAGTACTCAGTGCTCGGGGTCCTGGGTGCTCTGTGCTCGGGGTGCTGGGTGCTCAGTGCTCTGGGTGCTAAGTGCTCAGTACTCAGGGTGCTGGGTGCTCAGTACTCAGGGTGCTGGGTGCTCATTCTCGGGGTGCTGGGTGCTCAGTGCTCGGGGTGCTGGGTGCTCAGTACTCAGGGTGCTGGTGGCTCAGTACTCAGGGTGCTGGGTGCTCAGTACTCAGGGTGCTCAGTTCACAGTACTCAGGGTGCTGGGTGCTCATTCTCGGGGTGCTGGGTGCTCAGTGCTCAGGGTGCTGGGTACTCAGTGCTCAGGGTGCTGGGTGCTCAGTGCTCGGGGTGCTGGGTGCTGAGTGCTCAGGGTGATGGGTGCTCAGTGCTCGGGGTGCTCGGTGCTCAGTGCTCAGGGTCCTGGGTGCTCAGTACTCAGGGTGCTGGGTGCTTAGTACTCAGGGTGCTCAGTGCTCAGTACACAGGGTGCTGGGTGCTCAGTGCTCGCCTTGCTGGGTGCTCAGTGCTCAGTACTCAGGGTGCTTGGTGCTCAGGGCTCGGGGTGCTGGGTGCTCAGTACTCAGCGTGCTGGGTGCTCAGTACTCAGGGTGCTGGGTGCTCAGTGCTCAGGGTCCTGGGTGCTCAGTGCTCAGGGTACTGGGTGCTCAGTGATCGGTGTGCTGGGTGCTCAGTACTCAGGTTGCTCAGTGCTCGGGGAGCTCGGTGCTCAGTACTCAGGGTGCTGGGTGCTCAGTACTCAGTGCTCGGGGACCTGGGTGATCCGTGCTCGGGGTGCTGGGTGCTCAGTGCTCTGGGTGCTTAGTGCTCAGTACTCAGGGTGCTGGGTGCTCAGTACTCAGGGTGCTGGGTGATCATTCTCGGGGTGCTTTGCTCAGTTCTCGGGGTGCTGGGTGCTCAGTACTCATGGTGCTGGGGCTCAGTACTCAGGGTGCTGGGTGCTCAGTACTCAGGGTGATCTGTTCTCAGTACTCAGGTTGCTGGGTGCTCATTGCTCGGGGTGCTGGGTGCTCAGTACTCGGGGTGCTCAGGGCTCAGTACTCAGGGTGCTGGTTGCACAGTGCTCAGGGTGCTGGGTGCTCAGTGCTCGGGGTGCTGGGTGCTCAGTGCTGAGGGTGGTGCTGGGTGCTCAGTACTAAGGGTGCTGGGTGCTCAGTGCTCAGGGTGCTGGGTGCTCAGTACTCAGGGTGCTCGGTGCTCAGTACTCAGGGTGCTGGGTGCTCAGTGCTCAGGGTGCTGGGTACTCAGTACTCAGGGTGCTGGGTGCTCAGTATTCAGGGTGCTGGGTGCTCAGTGCTCAGGGTGCTGGGTGCTCAGTGCTCAGGGTGCTGGGTGCTCAGTACTCAGGGTGCTGGGTGCGCAGTGCTCAGGGTGATCGGTGCTCAGTACTCAGGGTGCTCAGTACTCAGGGTGCTGGGTGCTCAGTGCTCGGGGTGCTGGGTGCTCAGTACTCGATGTGCTGGGTGCTCTGTACTCAGGGTGCTGGGTGCTCAGTGCTCGGGGTCCTGGGTGCTCAGTGCTCAGGGTGATCGGTGCTCAGTACTCAGGGTGCTGGGTGCTCGGTGCTCAGGGTGCTGGGTGCTCAGTCCTCAGGGTGCTCAGTGCTCAGGGTGCTGGGTGCTAAGTGCTCGGGGTGCTCGGTGCTCAGTACTCAGGGTGCTGAGTGCTCAGTACTCAGGGTGCTGGGTGCTCAGTACTCATTGTGCTGGGTGCTCAGTACTCAGGGGGCTGGGTGCTCAGTGCTCAGGGTGCTGCTTGCTCAGTGCTCAGGGTGCTGGGTGCTCAGTGCTCGGGGTGCTGGGTGCTCAGTGCTCGGGGTGCTGGGTGCTCAGTGCTCAGGGTGTTGGGTGCTCAGTGCTCAGTGCTCAGGGTGCTGCTTGCTCAGTAGTCAGTGTGCTGGGTGCTCAGTACACAGGGTGCTGGGTGCTCAGTGCTCAGGGTGCTGGGTGCTCAGTACTCAGTGCTCAGGATGCTGGGTGCTCAGTGCTCAGGGTGTTGGGTTCTCAGTGCTCAGGGTGCTGGGTGCTCAGTACTCAGTGCTCAGGATGCTGGGTGCTCAGTGCTCAGGGTGTTGGGTTCTCAGTGCTCAGGGTGCTCAGTGCTCAGTGCTCAGTACTCAGGGGGCTGGGTGCTCAGTGCTCAGGGTGCTGCTTGCTCAGTGCTCAGGATGCTGGGTGCTCAGTGCTCGGGCTGCTTCGTGCTCAGTGCTCAGGCTGCTGGGTGCTCAGTACTCAGGGTGCTGGGTTCTCAGTACTCAGGGTGCTGGGTGCTCAGTGCTAGGGGTGCTGGATGCTCAGTGCTCGGGGTCTGGGTGCTCAGTACTCAGGGTGCTGGGTGCTCAGTACTCAGGGTGCTGGGTGCTCAGTGCTCAGGGTGCTCGGTGCTCAGTGTTCGGGGAGCTCGGTGCTCAGTACTCAGGGTGCTGGGTGCTCAGTACTCAGTGCTCGGGGTCCTGGGTGCTCTGTGCTCGGGATGCTGGGTGCTCAGTGCTCTGGGTGCTTAGTGCTCAGTACTCAGGGTGCTGGGTGCTCAGTACTCAGGGTGCTGGGTGCTCATTCTCGGGGTGCTGGGTGCTCAGTGCTCGGGGTGCTGGGTGCTCAGTACTCAGGGTGCTGGTGGCTCAGTACTCAGGGTGCTGGGTGCTCAGTACTCAGGGTGCTCGGGTCACAGTACTCAGGGTGCTGGGTGCAAATTCTCGGGGTGCTGGGTGCTCAGTACTCAGGGTGCGGGGGGCCCAGTACTCAGGGTGCTGGATGCTCAGTCCTCGGAATGCTCCGTGCTCAGGGTGCTGGGTACTCAGTGCTCAGGGTGCTGGGTGCTCAGTGCTCGGGGTGCTGGGTGCTGAGTGCTCAGGGTGCTGGGTGCTCAGTGCTCGGGGTGCTCGGTGCTCAGTGCTCAGGGTCCTGGGTGCTCAGTACTCAGGGTGCTGGGTGCTTAGTACTCATGGTGCTCAGTGCTCAGTACACAGGGTGCTGGGTGCTCAGTGCTCGCCTTGCTGGGTGCTCAGTGCTCAGTACTCAGGGTGCTGGGTTCTCAGGGCTCGGGGTGCTGGGTGGTCAGTACTCAGCGTGCTGGGTGCTCAGTACTCAGGGTGCTGGGTGCTCAGTGCTCAGGGTCCTGGGTGCTCAGTGCTCAGGGTACTGGGTGCTCAGTGATCGGGGTGCTGGGTGCTCAGTACTCGATGTGCTGGGTGCTCTGTACTCAGGGTGCTGGGTGCTCAGTGCTCGGGGTCCTGGGTGCTCAGTGCTCAGGGTGATCGGTGCTCAGTACTCAGGGTGCTGGGTGCTCAGTGCTCAGGGTGCTGGGTGCTCAGTCCTCAGGGTGCTCAGTGCTCAGGGTGCTGGGTGCTCAGTGCTCGGGGTGCTCGGTGCTCAGTACTCAGGGTGCTGAGTGCTCAGTACTCAGGGTGCTGGGTGCTCAGTACTCATTGTGCTGGGTGCTCAGTACTCAGGGGGCTGGGTGCTCAGTGCTCAGGGTGCTGCTTGCTCAGTGCTCAGGGTGCTGGGTGCTCAGCGCTCGGGGTGCTGGGTGCTCAGTGCTCGGGGTGCTGGGTGCTCAGTGCTCAGTGCTCAGGGTGTTGGGTGCTCAGTGCTCAGTGCTCAGGGTGCTGCGTGCTCAGTAGTCAGGGTGCTGGGTGCTCAGTACACAGGGTGCTGGGTGCTCAGTGCTCAGGATGCTGGGTGCTCAGTACTCTGGGTGTTGGGTGCTCAGTACTCAGGGTGCTGGGTGCTCAGTGCTCGGGGTGCTGGGTGCTCAGTGCTCGGGGTGCTGTGTGCTCAGTGCTCAGGGTGCTGGGTGCTCAGTATTCAGGGTGCTGGGTGCTCAGTTCTCGGGGTGCTCGGTGCTCAGTACTCAAGGTGCTGGGTGCTCAGTGCTCAGGGTGCTGGGTGCTCAGTCCTCGGGGTGCTCCGTTCTCAGTGCTCAGGGTGCTGGGTGCTCAGCGCTCAGGATGATCAGTGCTCAGTACTCAGGGTGCTGGGTGCTCAGTGCTCAGGGTGCTGGGTGCTCAGTCCTCAGGGTGCTCAGTACTCAGGGTGCTGGGTGCTCAGTACTCAGGGTGCTGGGTGCTCTGTGCTCAGGCTGATCAGTGCTCATTACTCAGGGTGCTGGGTGCTCAGTGCTCAGGTTGCTGGGTGCTCAGTCCTCAGGGTGCTCAGTACTCAGGGTGCTGGGTGCACAGTGCTCAGGGTGATCAGTGCTCAGTACTCAGGGTGCTGGGTGCTCAGTGATCAGGGTGCTGGGTGCTCAGTACTCAGGGTGCTGGGTGCTCAGTGCTCGGGGTGCTGGGTGCTCAGTGCTAAGGGTGATCAGTGGTCAGTACTCAGGGTGCTGGTTGCTCAGTGCTCAGGGTGATCAGTGCTCATTACTCAGGGTGCTGGGGGCTCAGTGCTCAGGGTGCTGGGTGCTCAGTCCTCAGGGTGCTCAGTACTCAGGGTGCTCGGTGCTCAGTGCTCAATACTCAGGGTGTTCAGTACTCAGGGTGCTGGGTGCTCAGTGCTCGGGGTGCTGGGTGCCCAGTACTCAGGCTGCTGGGTGCTCAGTACTCGGGGTGCTGGGTGCTCAGTACTCAGGGTGCTGGGTGCTCAGAGCTCGGGGTGCTGGGTGCTCAGTGCTCAGTGTGATCGGTGCCCAGTGCTCACGGTGCTGGGTGCTCAGTCCTCAGGGTGCTCAGTGCTCATGGTGCTGGGTGCTCAGTGCTCGGGGTGCTCGGTGCTCAGTACTCAGGGTGCTGAGTGCTCAGTACTCAGGGTGCTGGGTGCTCAGTACTCAGGGTGCTGTGTGCTCAGTACTCAGGGTGCTGGGTGCTCAGTGCTCCGGGTGCTGGGTGCTCAGTGCTCAGGGTGCTGGGTGCTCAGTGCTCGGGGTGCTGGGTGCTCAGTGCTCGGGGTGCTGGGTGCTCAGTGCTCAGTGCTCAGGGTGCTGGGTGCTAAGTGCTCAGTGCTCAGGGTGCTGGTTGCTCAGTACTCAGGGTCCTGGGTGCTCAGTACTCAGGGTGCTGGGTGCTCAGTGCTCAGGGTGCTGGGTGCTCAGTACTCAGGGTGCTGGGTGCTAAGTACTCAGGGTGCTGGGTGCTCAGTGCTCGGGGTGCTGGGTGCTCAGTGCTCGGGGTGCTGGGTGCTCAGTAATCAGGGTGCTGGGTGCTCAGTGCTCGGGGTGCTCGGTGCTCAGTACTCAAGGTGCTGGGTGCTCAGTGCTCAGGGTGCTGGGTGCTCAGTCCTCGGGGTGCACCGTGCTCAGTGATCAGGGTGATGGGTGCTCAGTACTCAGGGTGCTCGGTGCTCAGTACTCAGGGTTCTCAGTGCTCAGTACTCAGGGTGCTGGGTGCTCAGTGCTCAGGGTGGTGGGTCCTCAGTACTCAGGGTGCTCAGTGCTCAGTACTCGGGGTGCTGGCTGCTCAGTGCTCAGGGTGCCCAGTGCTCAGTGCTCGGGGTGCTGGGTGCTCAGTACTCAGTGCTAAGGGTGCTGGGTGTTCAGTACTCAGGGTGCTGTGTGCTCAGTACTCAGGGTGCTGGGTGCTCAGTGCTCAGGGTGCTCAGTGCTCAGTACTCAGTGCTCAGGGTGCTGGGTGTTCAGTACTCAGGGTGCTGGGTGTTCAGTACTCGGTGTGCTGGGTGCTCAGTGCTCAGGGTGCTCAGTACTCATTACTCAGTGCTCAGGGTGCTCAGTGCTCAGTGCTCAGGGTGCTGGGTGTTCAGTACTCAGGGTGCTGGGTGTTCAGTACTCGGTGTGCTGGGTGCTCAGTGCTCAGAGTGCTCAGGTTGCTCAGTGCTCAGTATTCAGTGCTCAGGGTGCTCAGTGCTCAGCGCTCAGAGTGCTGGGTGTTCAGTACTCAGGGTGCTGGGTGCTCAGTACTCAGTGCTCGGGGACCTGGGTGATCCGTGCTCGGGGTGCTGGGTGCTCAGTGCTCTGGGTGCTTAGTGCTCAGTACTCAGGGTGCTGGGTGCTCAGTACTCAGGGTGCTGGGTGATCATTCTCGGGGTGCTTTGCTCAGTTCTCGGGGTGCTGGGTGCTCAGTACTCAGGGTGCTGGGGCTCAGTACTCAGGGTGTTGGGTGCTCAGTACTCAGGGTGATCTGTTCTCAGTACTCAGGTTGCTGGGTGCTCATTGCTCAGGGTGCTGGGTGCTCAGTATTCGGGGTGCTCAGGGCTCAGTACTCAGGGTGCTGGGTGCTCAGTACTCAGGGTGCTGGGTGCTCAGTGCTCGGGGTGCTCGGTGCTCAGTACTCGGGGTGCTGGGTGCTCAGTACTCGGGGTGCTGGGTGCACAGTGCTCAGGGTGCTGGGTGCTCAGTGCTCGGGGTGCTGGGTGCTCAGTGCTGAGGGTGGTGCTGGGTGCTCAGTACTGAGGGTGCTGGGTGCTCAGTGCTCAGGGTGCTGGGTGCTCAGTACTCAGGGTGCTCGGAGCTCAGTACTCAGGGTGCTGGGTGATCAGTGCTCAGGGTGCTGGGTACTCAGTACTCAGGGTGCTGGGTGCTCAGTACTCAGGGTGCTGGGTGCTCAGTGCTCAGGGTGCTGGGTGCTCAGTGCTCAGGGTGCTGGGTGCTCAGTGCTCAGGGTGCTGGGTGCTCAGTACTCAGGGTGCTGGGTGCGCAGTGCTCAGGGTGATCGGTGCTCAGTACTCAGGGTGCTCAGTACTCAGGGTGCTGGGTGCTCAGTGCTCGGGGTGCTGGGTGCTCAGTACTTGGGGTGATGGGTGCTCTGTACTCAGGGTGCTGGGTGCTCAGTGCTCGGGGTCCTGGGTGCTCAGTGCTCAGGGTGATCGGTGCTCAGTACTCAGGGTGCTGGGTGCTCAGTGCTCAGGGTGCTGGGTGCTCAGTCCTCAGGGTGCTCAGTGCTCAGGGTGCTGGGTGCTCAGTGCTCGGGGTGCTCGGTGCTCAGTACTCAGGGTGCTGAGTGCTCAGTACTCAGGGTGCTGGGTGCTCAGTACTCATTGTGCTGGGTGCTCAGTACTCAGGGGGCTGGGTTCTCAGTGCTCAGGGTGCTGCTTGCTCAGTGCTCAGGGTGCTGGGTGCTCAGTGCTCGGGGTGCTGGGTGCTCAGTGCTCGGGGTGCTGGGTGCTCAGTGCTCAGTGCTCAGGGTTTTGGGTGCTCAGTGCTCAGGGTGCTGCGTGCTCAGTAGTCAGGGTGCTGGGTGCTCAGTACACAGGGTGCTGGGTGCTCAGTGCTCAGGATGCTGGGTGCTCAGTACTCTGGGTGTTGGGTGCTCAGTACTCAGGGTGCTGGGTGCTCAGTGCTCGGGGTGCTGGGTGCTCAGTGCTCGGGGTGCTGTGTGCTCAGTGCTCAGGGTGCTGGGTGCTCAGTATTCAGGGTGCTGGGTGCTCAGTTCTCGGGGTGCTCGGTGCTCAGTACTCAAGGTGCTGGGTGCTCAGTGCTCAGGGTGCTGGGTGCTCAGTCCTCGGGGTGCTCCGTGCTCAGTGCTCAGGGTGCTGGGTGCTCAGCGCTCAGGATGATCAGTGCTCAGTACTCAGGGTGCTGGGTGCTCAGTGCTCAGGGTGCTGGGTGCTCAGTCCTCAGGGTGCTCAGTACTCAGGGTGCTGGGTGCTCAGTACTCAGGGTGCTGGGTGCTCAGTGCTCAGGCTGATCAGTGCTCATTACTCAGGGTGCTGGGTGCTCAGTGCTCAGGGTGCTGGGTGCTCAGTCCTCAGGGTGCTCAGTACTCAGGGTGCTGGGTGCTCAGTACTCAGGGTGCTGGGTGCTCAGTGCTCAGGGTGATCAGTGCTCAGTACTCAGGGTGCTGGGTGCTCAGTGCTCAGGGTGCTGGGTGCTCAGTACTCAGGGTGCTGGGTGCTCAGTGCTCGGGGTGCTGGGTGCTCAGTGCTCAGGGTGATCAGTGGTCAGTACTCAGGGTGCTGGTTGCTCAGTGCTCAGGGTGATCAGTGCTCATTACTCAGGGTGCTGGGTGCTCAGTGCTCAGGGTGCTGGGTGCTCAGTCCTCAGGGTGCTCAGTACTCAGGGTGCTCGGTGCTCAGTGCTCAATACTCAGGGTGTTCAGTACTCAGGGTGCTGGGTGCTCAGTGCTCGGTGTGCTGGGTGCTCAGTACTCAGGGTGCTGGGTGCTCAGTACTCGGGTTGCTGGGTGCTCAGTACTCAGGGTGCTGGGTGCTCAGAACTCGGGGTGCTGGGTGCTCAGTGCTCAGGGTGATCGGTGCTCAGTGCTCACGGTGCTTGGTGCTCAGTCCTCAGGGTGCTCAGTGCTCATGGTGCTGGGTGCTCAGTGCTCAGGGTGCTCGGTGCTCAGTACTCAGGGTGCTGGGTGCTCAGTACTCAGGGTTCTGGGTGCTCAGTGCTCAGGGTGCTGGGTGCTCAGTACTCAGGGTGCTGGGTACTCAGTGCTCAGGGTGCCGGGTGCTCAGTGCTCAGGGTGCTGGGTGCTCAGTGCTCGGGGTGCTGGGTGCTCAGTGCTCAGGGTGCTGGGTGCTAAGTGCTCAGTGCTCAGGGTGCTGGTTGCTCAGTACTCAGGGACCTGGCTGCTCAGTACTCAGGGTGCTGGGTGCTCAGTGCTCAGGGTGCTGGGTGCTCAGTACTCAGGGTGCTGGGTGCTCAGTACTCAGGGTGCTGGGTGCTCAGTACTCAGGGTGCTGGGTGCTCAGTACTCAGGGTGCTGGGTGCTCAGTGCTCGGGGTGCTGGGTGCTCAGTGCTCGGGGTGCTGGGTGCTCAGTAATCAGGGTGCTGGGTGCTCAGTGCTCGGGGTGCTCGGTGCTCAGTACTCAAGGTGCTGGGTGCTCAGTGCTCAGGGTGCTGGGTGCTCAGTACTCGGGGTGCACCGTGCTCAGTGATCAGGGTGATGGGTGCTCAGTACTCAGGGTGGTCGGTGCTCAGTACTCAGGGTTCTCAGTGCTCAGTACTCAGGGTGCTGGGTGCTCAGTGCTCAGGGTGGTGGGTGCTCAGTACTCAGGGTGCTCAGTGCTCAGTACTCGGGGTGCTGGGTGCTCAGTGCTCAGGGTGCTCAGTGCTCAGTGCTCGGGGTGCTGGGTGCTCAGTACTCAGTGCTCAGGGTGCTGGGTGTTCAGTACTCAGGGTGCTGGGTGCTCAGTACTCAGGGTGCTGGGTGCTCAGTGCTCAGGGTGCTCAGTGCTCAGTACTCAGTGCTCAGGGTACTGGGTGTTCAGTACTCAGGGTGCTGGGTGTTCAGTACTCGGTGTGCTGGGTGCTCAGTGCTCAGGGTGCTCAGTGCTCATTACTCAGTGCTCAGGGTGCTCAGTGCTCAGTGCTCAGGGTGCTGGGTGTTCAGTACTCAGGGTGCTGGGTGTTCAGTACTCGGTGTGCTGGGTGCTCAGTGCTCAGAGTGCTCAGGTTGCTCAGTGCTCAGTATTCAGTACTCAGGGTGCTGTGTGCTCAGTGCTCAGTACTCAGCGTGCTGGATGCTCAGTGCTCAGTGCTCAGGGTGCTCAGTGCTCAGGGTGCTGGGTGCTCAGGGTGCTGGGTGCTCAGTGCTCGGGGTGCTGGGTGCTCAGTGCTCAGGGTGCTGGGTGCTCAGTGCTCAGTGCTCAGGGTGCTGGGTGTTCAGTACTCAGGGTGCTGGGTGCTCAGTACTCCGTGTGCTGGGTGCTCAGTGCTCAGGGTGCTGGGTGCTCAGTGCTCGGGGTGCTGGGTGCTCAGTACTCAGTGTGCTGTGTGCTCAGTGCTCAGTACTCAGCGTGCTGGGTGCTCAGTGCTCAGTGCTCAGGGTGCTCAGTGCTCAGGGTTCTGGGTGCTCAGGGTGCTGGGTGCTCAGTGCTCGGGGTGCTGGGTGCTCAGTCCTCAGGGCGCTGGGTGCTCAGTGCTCAGTGCTCAGGGTGCTGGGTGTTCAGTACTCAGGGTGCTGGGTGCTCAGTACTCCGGGTGCTGGGTGCTCAGTGCTCAGGGTGCTGGGTGCTCAGTGCTCAGGGTGCTGGGTGCTCAGTACTCAGGGTGCTGGGTGCTCAGTACTCAGGGTGCTCGGTGCTCAGTACTCTGGGTGCTGGGTGCTCAGTGCCCAGGGTGCTGGGTGCTCAGTACTCAGGGTGCTGTGTGCTCAGTGCTCAGGGTGCTGGCTGCTCAATACTCAGGGTGCTGGGTGCTCAGTGCTCGGTGTGCTGGGTGCTCAGTGCTCAGGGTGATCAGTGCTCAGTACTCAGGGTGCTGCGTGCTCAGTGCTCAGGGTGGTGGGTGCTCAGTACTCAGGGTGCTCAGTGCTCAGTACTCGGGGTGCTGGGTGCTCAGTGCTCAGGGTGCTCAGTGCTCAGTGCTCGGGGTGCTGGGTGCTCAGTACTCAGTGCTCAGGGTGCTGGGTGTTCAGTACTCAGGGTGCTGGGTGCTCAGTACTCAGGGTGCTGGGTGCTCAGTGCTCAGGGTGCTCAGTGCTCAGTACTCAGTGCTCAGGGTACTGGGTGTTCAGTACTCAGGGTGCTGGGTGTTCAGTACTCGGTGTGCTGGGTGCTCAGTGCTCAGGGTGCTCAGTGCTCATTACTCAGTGCTCAGGGTGCTCAGTGCTCAGTGCTCAGGGTGCTGGGTGTTCAGTACTCAGGGTGCTGGGTGTTCAGTACTCGGTGTGCTGGGTGCTCAGTGCTCAGAGTGCTCAGGTTGCTCAGTGCTCAGTATTCAGTACTCAGGGTGCTGTGTGCTCAGTGCTCAGTACTCAGCGTGCTGGATGCTCAGTGCTCAGTGCTCAGGGTGCTCAGTGCTCAGGGTGCTGGGTGCTCAGGGTGCTGGGTGCTCAGTGCTCGGGGTGCTGGGTGCTCAGTGCTCAGGGTGCTGGGTGCTCAGTGCTCAGTGCTCAGGGTGCTGGGTGTTCAGTACTCAGGGTGCTGGGTGCTCAGTACTCCGTGTGCTGGGTGCTCAGTGCTCAGGGTGCTGGGTGCTCAGTGCTCGGGGTGCTGGGTGCTCAGTACTCAGTGTGCTGTGTGCTCAGTGCTCAGTACTCAGCGTGCTGGGTGCTCAGTGCTCAGTGCTCAGGGTGCTCAGTGCTCAGGGTTCTGGGTGCTCAGGGTGCTGGGTGCTCAGTGCTCGGGGTGCTGGGTGCTCAGTCCTCAGGGCGCTGGGTGCTCAGTGCTCAGTGCTCAGGGTGCTGGGTGTTCAGTACTCAGGGTGCTGGGTGCTCAGTACTCCGGGTGCTGGGTGCTCAGTGCTCAGGGTGCTGGGTGCTCAGTGCTCAGGGTGCTGGGTGCTCAGTACTCAGGGTGCTGGGTGCTCAGTACTCAGGGTGCTCGGTGCTCAGTACTCAGGGTGCTGGGTGCTCAGTGCCCAGGGTGCTGGGTGCTCAGTACTCAGGGTGCTGTGTGCTCAGTGCTCAGGGTGCTGGCTGCTCAGTACTCAGGGTGCTGGGTGCTCAGTGCTCGGTGTGCTGGGTGCTCAGTGCTCAGGGTGATCAGTGCTCAGTACTCAGGGTGCTGCGTGCTCAGTGCTCAGGGTGCTGGGTACTCAGTCCTCAGGGTGCTGCGTGCTCAGTGCTCAGTACTCAGGGTGCTCAGTACTCAGGGTGCCGGGTGCTCAGTGCTCGGGGTGATGGGTGCTCAGTACTCAGGGTGCTGGGTGCTCAGTACTCGGGGTGCTGGGTGCTCAGTACTCAGGGTGCTGGGTGCTCAGTGCTCGGGGTGCTGGGTGCTCAGTGCTCAGGGTGATCGGTGCTCAGTGCTCAGGGTGCTGGGTGCTCAGTCCTCAGGGAGCTCAGTTCTCAGTACTCAGGGTGCTGAGTGCTCAGTTCTCACGGTGCTGGGTGCTCAGTACTCAGGGTGCTGGGTGCTCAGTACTCAGGGTGCTGGGTGCTCAGTGCTCAGTGTGCTGGGTGCTCAGTGCTCAGGGTGCTATGTGCTCAGTGCTCGGGGTGCTGGGTGCTCAGTGCTCGGGGTGCTTGGTGCTCAGTGCTCAGTGCTCAGGGTGCTGGGTGCTCAGTGCTCAGGTTGCTGGTTGCTGAGTACTCAGGGTGCTGGGTGCTCAGTACTCAGGGTTCTGGGTGCTCAGTGCTCAGGGTGCTGGGTGCTCAGTACTCAGGGTGCTGGGTGCTCAGTACTCAGGGTGCTGGGTGCTCAGTACTCAGGGTGCTGGGTGCTCAGTGCTCGGGGTGCTGCGTGCTCAGTGCTCAGGGTGCTGGGTGCTCAGTGCTCAGGGTGCTGGGTGCTCAATACTCAGGGTGCTGGGTGCTCAGTGTTTGGGGTGCTCGGTGCTCAGTACTCAAGTTGCTGGGTGCTCAGTGCTCAGGGTGCTGGGTGCTCAGTCCTCGGGGTGCTCCGTGCTCAGTGATCAGGGTGCTGGGTGCTCAGTACTCAGGGTGCTGGGTGCTCGGTTCTCAGTACGCTGGGTGCTCAGTACTCAGGGTGCTGGGTGCTCAGTACTCAGGGTGCTTGGTGCTCAGTACTCAGGGTGCTGGGTGCTCAGTGCTCGGGGTGCTGGGTGCTCAGTACTCAGGGTGCTGGGTGCTCAGTGCTCGGGGTGCTCGGTGCTCAGTACGCTGTGTGCTCAGTACTCAGGGTGCTGGGTGCTCAGTACTCAGGGTGCTGGGTGCTTAGTACTCAGGGTGCTGGGTGCTCAGTGCTCGGGGTGCTGGGTGCTCAGTGCTCAGTACTCAGGGTGCTGGGTGCTCAGTGCTCAGTTTGCTGGGTGCTCAGTGCTCAGGGTGCTTCGTGCTCGGTGCTCGGTGCTCGGGGTGCTGGGTGCTTAGTGCTCGGGGTGCTGGGTGCTCAGTACTCAGGGTGCTGGGTGGTCAGTACTCACGGTGCTGGGTGCTCAGTACTCGGGGTGCTGGGTGCTCACTACTCAGGGTGCTGGGTGCTCAGTACTCAGGGTGCTGGGTGATCAGTGCTCGGGGTGCTCGGTGCTCAGTACTCAGGGTGCTCATTACTCAGGGTGCTCCGTACTCAGGGTGCTGGGTGCTCAGTACTCAGGGTGCTCAGTACTCAGGGTGCTGGGTGCTCAGTGCTCGGGGTGCTGGGTGCTCAGTACTCAGGGTGCTCAGTACTCAGGGTGCTGGGTGCTCAGTGCTCGGGGTGCTGGGTGCAAAGTGCTCAGGGTGATCGGTGCTCAGTACTCAGGATGCTGGGTGCTCAGTACTCAGGGTGCTGGGTGCTCAGTACTCAGGGTGCTGGTTGCTCAGTCCTCAGGGTGCTCAGTGCTCAGGGTGCTGGGTGCTCAGTGCTCGGGGTGCTCGGTGCTCAGTACTCAGGGTGCTGGGTGCTCAGTACTCAGGGTGCTGGGTGCTCAGTACTCAGGGTGCTGGGTGCTCAGTGCTCGTAGTGCTGGGTGCTCAGTGCTCAGGGTGCTCAGTGCTCAGTACTCAGGGTGCTGGGTGCTCATTACTCAGGGTGCTGGGTGCTCAGTGCTCGGGGTGCTGGGTGCTCAGTACTCAGGGTGCTGGGTGCTCAGTGCTCAGGGTGCTCGGTGCTCAGTACTCATGGTGCTGGGTGCTCATTCTCAGGGTGCTGGGTGCTCAGTACTCAGGTTGCTCAGTACTCTGGGTGCTCGGTGCTCAGTACTCATGGTGCTGCCTGCTCAGTGCTAAGGGTGCTCGGTGCTCAGTTCTCAGGGTGCTCGGTGCTCAGTGTTTGGGGTGCTGGGTGCTCAGTACTCAGGGTGCTGAGTGCTCAGTGCTCAGGGTGCTCGGTGCTCAGTGCTCTGGGTGCTGGGTGCTCAGTACTCAGTGCTCAGGATGCTGGGTGCTCAGTGCTCAGGGTGCTTGGTGCTCAGTGCTCAGGGAGCTCAGTGCTCAGTACTTAGGGTGCTGGGTGCTCAGTACTCAGGGTGCTGGGTGCTCAGTGCTCGGGGTGCCCTGTGCTCAGTGCTCGGTGTGCTCGGTGCTCAGTACTCAGGGTGCTGGTGTGCACAGTACTCACGGTGCTGGGTGCTCAGTGCTCGGGGTGCTGGGTGCTCACTGCTCGGGGTGCTGGGTGCTCAGTACTCAGGGTGCTGGGTGCTCAGTGCTCAGGGTGCTGGGTGCTCAGTACTCAGGGTGCTGGGTGCTCAGTGCTCGGGGTGCCCTGTGCTCAGTGCTCGGTGTGCTCGGTGCTCAGTACTCAGGGTGCTCAGCGCTCAGTACTCAGGGTGCTGGGTGATCAGTGCTCGCGGTGCTCGTTGCTCAGTACGTTGGGTGCTCAGTGCTCAGGGTGCTGGGTGCTCAGTACTCAGGGTGCTGGGTGCTCAGTGCTCAGGGTGCTGGCTGCTCAGTGCTCGGGGTGCTGGGTGCTCAGTTCTCAGGGTGCTGGGTGCTCAGTACTCAGGGTGCTGGGTGCTCAGTACTCGCGGTGCTGGGTGCTCAGTGCTCAGCGTGCTGGGTGCTCAGTACTCAGGGTGCTCGGTGCTCAGTGCTTGGGGTGCCGGGTGCTCAGTACTCAGGGTGCTGGGTGCTCAGTGCTCAGGGTGCTGCGTGCTCAGTGCTCAGGGTGCTGGGTACTCAGTACTCAGTGCTCAGGATGCTGGGTGCACAGTGCTCGGGCTGCTGGGTGCTCAGTGCTCAGGGTGCTGGGTGCTCAGTACTCAGGGTGCTGGGTGCTCAGTGCTCAGGGTGCTGGGTGCTCAGTGCTCTGGGTGCTGGGTGCTCAGTGCTCAGGGTGCTGGGTGCTCAGTGCTCAGTGTGCTGGGAGCTCAGTGCTCGGGGTGCTGGGTGCTGAGTGCTCAGGGTGCTGGGTGCTCAGTGCTCGGGGTGCTCGGTGCTCAGTACACAGGGTGCTGGGTGCTCAGTGCTCGGGGTGCTGGGTGCTCAGTGCTCAGTACTCAGGGTGCTGGGTGCTCAGTGCTCGGGGTGCTGGGTGCTCAGTACTCAGGGTGCTCAGTGCTCAGTACTCAGGGTGCTGGGTGCTCATTACTCAGGGTGCTGGGTGCTCAGTGCTCGTAGTGCTGGGTGCTCAGTGCTCAGGGTGCTCAGTGCTCAGTACTCAGGGTGCTGGGTGCTCATTACTCAGGTTGCTGGGTGCTCAGTGCTCGGGGTGCTGGGTGCTCAGTACTCAGGGTGCTGGGTGCTCAGTGCTCAGGGTGCTCGGTGCTCAGTACTCATGGTGCTGGGTGCTCATTCTCAGGGTGCTGGGTGCTCAGTACTCAGGTTGCTCAGTACTCTGGGTGCTCGGTGCTCAGTACTCATGGTGCTGCCTGCTCAGTGCTAAGGGTGCTCGGTGCTCAGTTCTCAGGGTGCTCGGTGCTCAGTGTTTGGGGTGCTGGGTGCTCAGTACTCAGGGTGCTGAGTGCTCAGTGCTCAGGGTGCTCGGTGCTCAGTGCTCTGGGTGCTGGGTGCTCAGTACTCAGTGCTCAGGATGCTGGGTGCTCAGTGCTCAGGGTGCTTGGTGCTCAGTGCTCAGGGAGCTCAGTGCTCAGTACTTAGGGTGCTGGGTGCTCAGTACTCAGGGTGCTGGGTGCTCAGTGCTCGGGGTGCCCTGTGCTCAGTGCTCGGTGTGCTCGGTGCTCAGTACTCAGGGTGCTGGTGTGCACAGTACTCACGGTGCTGGGTGCTCAGTGCTCGGGGTGCTGGGTGCTCACTGCTCGGGGTGCTGGGTGCTCAGTACTCAGGGTGCTGGGTGCTCAGTGCTCAGGGTGCTGGGTGCTCAGTACTCAGGGTGCTGGGTGCTCAGTGCTCGGGGTGCCCTGTGCTCAGTGCTCGGTGTGCTCGGTGCTCAGTACTCAGGGTGCTCAGCGCTCAGTACTCAGGGTGCTGGGTGATCAGTGCTCGGGGTGCTCGTTGCTCAGTACGTTGGGTGCTCAGTGCTCAGGGTGCTGGGTGCTCAGTACTCAGGGTGCTGGGTGCTCAGTGCTCAGGGTGCTGGCTGCTCAGTGCTCGGGGTGCTGGGTGCTCAGTTCTCAGGGTGCTGGGTGCTCAGTACTCAGGGTGCTGGGTGCTCAGTACTCGCGGTGCTGGGTGCTCAGTGCTCAGCGTGCTGGGTGCTCAGTACTCAGGGTGCTCGGTGCTCAGTGCTTGGGGTGCCGGGTGCTCAGTACTCAGGGTGCTGGGTGCTCAGTGCTCAGGGTGCTGCGTGCTCAGTACTCAGGGTGCTGGGTGCTCAGTGCTCGGGGTGCTCGGTGCTCAGTACGCTGGGTGCACAGTACTCAGGGTGCTGGTTGCTCAGTACTCAGGGTGCTGGGTACTTAGTACTCAGGGTGCTGGGTGCTCAGTGCTCGGGGTGCTGGGTGCTCAGTGCTCAGTACTCAGGGTGCTGGGTGCTCAGTGCTCAGGTTGCTGGGTGCTCGGTGCTCAGTACGCTGGGTGCTCAGTACTCAGGGTGCTGGGTGCTCAGTACTCAGGGTGCTCGGTGCTCAGTACTCAGGGTGCTGGGTGCTCAGTGCTCGGGGTGCTGGGTGCTCAGTACTCAGGGTGCTGGGTGCTCAGTGCTCGGGGTGCTCGGTGCTCAGTACGCTGTGTGCTCAGTATTCAGGGTGCTGGGTGCTCAGTACTCAGGGTGCTGGGTGCTCAGTGCTCAGGGTGCTGGGTGCTCAGTGCTCGGGGTGCTCAGTGCTAAGTACTCAGGGTGCTGGGTGCTCAGTACTCAGGGTGCTGGGTGCTCAGTACTCAGAGTGCTGGGTGCTCAGTGCTCGTAGTGCTGGGTGCTCAGTGCTCAGGGTGCTCAGTGCTCAGTACTCAGAGTGCTGGGTGCTCATTACTCAGGGTGCTGGGTGCTCAGTGCTCGGGGTGCTGGGTGCTCAGTACTCAGGGTGCTGGGTGCTCAGTGCTCAGGGTGCTCGGTGCTCAGTACTCATGGTGCTGGGTGCTCATTCTCAGGGTGCTGGGTGCTCAGTACTCAGGTTGCTCAGTACTCTGAGTGCTCGGTGCTCAGTACTCATGGTGCTGGCTGCTCAGTACTCAGGGTGCTCGGTGCTCAGTTCTCAGGGTGCTCGGTGCTCAGTGTTTGGTGTGCTGGGTACTCAGTACTCAGGGTGCTGGGTGCTCAGTGCTCATGGTGCTCGGTGCTCAGTGCTCTGGGTGCTGGGTGCTCAGTACTCAGTGCTCAGGATGCTGGGTGCTCAGTGCTCAGGGTGCTGGGTGCTCAGTGCTCAGGGAGCTCAGTGCTCAGTGCTCAGTACTTAGGGTGCTGGGTGATCAGTACTCAGGGTGCTGGGTGCTCAGTGCTCGGGGTGCCCGGTGCTCAGTGCTCGGGGTTCTCGGTGCTCAGTACTCAGGGTGCTGGGTGCTCAGTACTCACGGTGCTGGGTGCTCAGTGCTCGGGGTGCTGGGTGCTCAGTGCTCGGGGTGCTGGGTGCTCAGTGCTCGGGGTGCTGGGTGCTCAGTACTCAGGGTGCTCAACGCTCAGTACTCAGGGTGCTGGGTGCTCAGTGCTCGGGGTGCTCGTTGCTCAGTACGTTGGGTGCTCATTGCTCAGGGTGCTGGCTGCTCAGTGCTCAGGGTGCTGGGTGCTCAGTGCTCAGGGTGCTTGATGCACAGTACTCAGGGTGCTGGGTGCTCAGTGCTCAGGTTGCTGGGTGCTCAGTGTTCAGGGTGCTGGGTGCTCAGTGCTCAGGGTGCTGGGTGCTCAGTACTCAGGGTGCTGGGTGCTCAGTACTCGGGGTGCTGGGTGCTCAGTGCTCAGCGTGCTGGGTGCTCAGTACTCAGGGTGCTCGGTGCTCAGTGCTTGGGGTGCTGGGT
Organism: Microtus oregoni; assembly: GCF_018167655.1. Taxonomy (NCBI): domain Eukaryota; kingdom Metazoa; phylum Chordata; class Mammalia; order Rodentia; family Cricetidae; genus Microtus; species Microtus oregoni. The sequence goes on along the minus strand of NW_024544913.1, from coordinate 18,720 downwards.
GCTCAGTACTCAGGGTGCTGGGTGCTCAGTTCTCAGGGTGCTGCGTGCTCAGTGCTCAGGGTGATGGGTGCTCAGTACTCAGTGCTCAGGATGCTGGGTGCTCAGTGCTCGGGCCGCTGGGTGCTCAGTGCTCAGGGTGCTGGGTGCTCAGTACTCAGGGTGCTGGGTTCTCAGTACTCAGGGTGCTGGGTGCACAGTGCTAGGGGTGCTGGGTGCTCAGTGCTCGGGGTCTGGGTGCTCAGTACTCAGGGTGCTGGGTGCTCAGTACTCAGGGTGCTGGGTGCTCAGTGCTCAGGGTGCTGGGTGCTCAGTGCTCTGGGTGCTGGGTGCTCAGTGCTCAGGGTGCTGGGTGCTCAGTACTCAGTGCTCAGGGAGCTCAGTGCTCAGTACTTAGGGTGCTGGGTGCTCAGTACTCAGGGTGCTGGGTGCTCAGTGCTCGGGGTGCCCTGTGCTCAGTGCTCGGTGTGCTCGGTGCTCAGTACTCAGGGTGCTGGTGTGCACAGTACTCACGGTGCTGGGTGCTCAGTGCTCGGGGTGCTGGGTGCTCACTGCTCGGGGAGCTGGGTGCTCAGTACTCAGGGTGCTGGGTGCTCAGTGCTCAGGGTGCTGGGTGCTCAGTACTCAGGGTGCTGGGTGCTCAGTGCTCGGGGTGCCCTGTGCTCAGTGCTCGGTGTGCTCGGTGCTCAGTACTCAGGGTGCTCAGCGCTCAGTACTCAGGGTGCTGGGTGATCAGTGCTCGCGGTGCTCGTTGCTCAGTACGTTGGGTGCTCAGTGCTCAGGGTGCTGGGTTCTCAGTACTCAGGGTGCTGGGTGCTCAGTGCTCAGGGTGCTGGCTGCTCAGTGCTCGGGGTGCTGGGTGCTCAGTTCTCAGGGTGCTGGGTGCTCAGTACTCAGGGTGCTGGGTGCTCAGTACTCGCGGTGCTGGGTGCTCAGTGCTCAGCGTGCTGGGTGCTCAGTACTCAGGGTGCTCGGTGCTCAGTGCTTGGGGTGCCGGGTGCTCAGTACTCAGGGTGCTGGGTGCTCAGTGCTCAGGGTGCTGCGTGCTCAGTGCTCAGGGTGCTGGGTACTCAGTACTCAGTGCTCAGGATGCTGGGTGCACAGTGCTCGGGCTGCTGGGTGCTCAGTGCTCAGGGTGCTGGGTGCACAGTACTCAGGGTGCTGGGTGCTCAGTGCTCAGGGTGCTGGGTGCTCAGTGCTCTGGGTGCTGGGTGCTCAGTGCTCAGGGTGCTGGGTGCTCAGTGCTCAGTGTGCTGGGTGCTCAGTGCTCGGGGTGCTGGGTGCTGAGTGCTCAGGGTGCTGGGTGCTCAGTGCTCGGGGTGCTCGGTGCTCAGTACACAGGGTGCTGGGTGCTCAGTGCTCGGGGTGCTGGGTGCTCAGTGCTCAGTACTCAGGGTGCTGGGTGCTCAGTGCTCGGGGTGCTGGGTGCTCAGTACTCAGGGTGCTCAGTGCTCAGTACTCAGGGTGCTGGGTGCTCATTACTCAGGGTGCTGGGTGCTCAGTGCTCGTAGTGCTGGGTGCTCAGTGCTCAGGGTGCTCAGTGCTCAGTACTCAGGGTGCTGGGTGCTCATTACTCAGGGTGCTGGGTGCTCAGTGCTCGGGGTGCTGGGTGCTCAGTACTCAGGGTGCTGGGTGCTCAGTGCTCAGGGTGCTCGGTGCTCAGTACTCATGGTGCTGGGTGCTCATTCTCAGGGTGCTGGGTGCTCAGTACTCAGGTTGCTCAGTACTCTGGGTGCTCAGTGCTCAGTACTCATGGTGCTGCCTGCTCAGTGCTAAGGGTGCTCGGTGCTCAGTTCTCAGGGTGCTCGGTGCTCAGTGTTTGGGGTGCTGGGTGCTCAGTACTCAGGGTGCTGAGTGCTCAGTGCTCAGGGTGCTCGGTGCTCAGTGCTCTGGGTGCTGGGTGCTCAGTACTCAGTGCTCAGGATGCTGGGTGCTCAGTGCTCAGGGTGCTTGGTGCTCAGTGCTCAGGGAGCTCAGTGCTCAGTACTTAGGGTGCTGGGTGCTCAGTACTCAGGGTGCTGGGTGCTCAGTGCTCGGGGTGCCCTGTGCTCAGTGCTCGGTGTGCTCGGTGCTCAGTACTCAGGGTGCTGGTGTGCACAGTACTCACGGTGCTGGGTGCTCAGTGCTCGGGGTGCTGGGTGCTCACTGCTCGGGGTGCTGGGTGCTCAGTACTCAGGGTGCTGGGTGCTCAGTGCTCAGGGTGCTGGGTGCTCAGTACTCAGGGTGCTGGGTGCTCAGTGCTCGGGGTGCCCTGTGCTCAGTGCTCGGTGTGCTCGGTGCTCAGTACTCAGGGTGCTCAGCGCTCAGTACTCAGGGTGCTGGGTGATCAGTGCTCGGGGTGCTCGTTGCTCAGTACGTTGGGTGCTCAGTGCTCAGGGTGCTGGGTGCTCAGTACTCAGGGTGCTGGGTGCTCAGTGCTCAGGGTGCTGGCTGCTCAGTGCTCGGGGTGCTGGGTGCTCAGTTCTCAGGGTGCTGGGTGCTCAGTACTCAGGGTGCTGGGTGCTCAGTACTCGCGGTGCTGGGTGCTCAGTGCTCAGCGTGCTGGGTGCTCAGTACTCAGGGTGCTCGGTGCTCAGTGCTTGGGGTGCCGGGTGCTCAGTACTCAGGGTGCTGGGTGCTCAGTGCTCAGGGTGCTGCGTGCTCAGTACTCAGGGTGCTGGGTGCTCAGTGCTCGGGGTGCTCGGTGCTCAGTACGCTGGGTGCACAGTACTCAGGGTGCTGGTTGCTCAGTACTCAGGGTGCTGGGTACTTAGTACTCAGGGTGCTGGGTGCTCAGTGCTCGGGGTGCTGGGTGCTCAGTGCTCAGTACTCAGGGTGCTGGGTGCTCAGTGCTCAGGTTGCTGGGTGCTCGGTGCTCAGTACGCTGGGTGCTCAGTACTCAGGGTGCTGGGTGCTCAGTACTCAGGGTGCTCGGTGCTCAGTACTCAGGGTGCTGGGTGCTCAGTGCTCGGGGTGCTGGGTGCTCAGTACTCAGGGTGCTGGGTGCTCAGTGCTCGGGGTGCTCGGTGCTCAGTACGCTGTGTGCTCAGTATTCAGGGTGCTGGGTGCTCAGTACTCAGGGTGCTGGGTGCTCAGTGCTCAGGGTGCTGGGTGCTCAGTGCTCGGGGTGCTCAGTGCTAAGTACTCAGGGTGCTGGGTGCTCAGTACTCAGGGTGCTGGGTGCTCAGTACTCAGAGTGCTGGGTGCTCAGTGCTCGTAGTGCTGGGTGCTCAGTGCTCAGGGTGCTCAGTGCTCAGTACTCAGAGTGCTGGGTGCTCATTACTCAGGGTGCTGGGTGCTCAGTGCTCGGGGTGCTGGGTGCTCAGTACTCAGGGTGCTGGGTGCTCAGTGCTCAGGGTGCTCGGTGCTCAGTACTCATGGTGCTGGGTGCTCATTCTCAGGGTGCTGGGTGCTCAGTACTCAGGTTGCTCAGTACTCTGAGTGCTCGGTGCTCAGTACTCATGGTGCTGGCTGCTCAGTACTCAGGGTGCTCGGTGCTCAGTTCTCAGGGTGCTCGGTGCTCAGTGTTTGGTGTGCTGGGTACTCAGTACTCAGGGTGCTGGGTGCTCAGTGCTCATGGTGCTCGGTGCTCAGTGCTCTGGGTGCTGGGTGCTCAGTACTCAGTGCTCAGGATGCTGGGTGCTCAGTGCTCAGGGTGCTGGGTGCTCAGTGCTCAGGGAGCTCAGTGCTCAGTGCTCAGTACTTAGGGTGCTGGGTGATCAGTACTCAGGGTGCTGGGTGCTCAGTGCTCGGGGTGCCCGGTGCTCAGTGCTCGGGGTGCTCGGTGCTCAGTACTCAGGGTGCTGGGTGCTCAGTACTCACGGTGCTGGGTGCTCAGTGCTCGGGGTGCTGGGTGCTCAGTGCTCGGGGTGCTGGGTGCTCAGTGCTCGGGGTGCTGGGTGCTCAGTACTCAGGGTGCTCAACGCTCAGTACTCAGGGTGCTGGGTGCTCAGTGCTCGGGGTGCTCGTTGCTCAGTACGTTGGGTGCTCAGTGCTCAGGGTGCTGGCTGCTCAGTGCTCAGGGTGCTGGGTGCTCAGTGCTCAGGGTGCTTGATGCTCAGTACTCAGGGTGCTGGGTGCTCAGTGCTCAGGTTGCTGGGTGCTCAGTGCTCAGGGTGCTGGGTGCTCAGTGCTCAGGGTGCTGGGTGCTCAGTACTCAGGGTGCTGGGTGCTCAGTACTCGGGGTGCTGGGTGCTCAGTGCTCAGCGTGCTGGGTGCTCAGTACTCAGGGTGCTCGGTGCTCAGTGCTTGGGGTGCTGGGTGCTCAGTACTCAGGGTGCTGGGTGCTCAGTTCTCAGGGTGCTGCGTGCTCAGTGCTCAGGGTGATGGGTGCTCAGTACTCAGTGCTCAGGATGCTGGGTGCTCAGTGCTCGGGCCGCTGGGTGCTCAGTGCTCAGGGTGCTGGGTGCTCAGTACTCAGGGTGCTGGGTTCTCAGTACTCAGGGTGCTGGGTGCACAGTGCTAGGGGTGCTGGGTGCTCAGTGCTCGGGGTCTGGGTGCTCAGTACTCAGGGTGCTGGGTGCTCAGTACTCAGGGTGCTGGGTGCTCAGTGCTCAGGGTGCTGGGTGCTCAGTGCTCTGGGTGCTGGGTGCTCAGTGCTCAGGGTGCTGGGTGCTCAGTGCTCAGGGTGCTGGGTGCTCAGTGCTCGGGGTGCTGGGTGCTGAGTTCTCAGGGTGCTGCGTGCTCAGTGCTCGGGGTGCTCGGTGCTCAGTACACAGGGTGCTAGGTGCTCAGTGCTCAGGGTGCTGGGTGCTCAGTGCTCAGTACTCAGGGTGCTGGGTGCTCAGTGCTCGGGGTGCTGGGTGCTCAGTACTCAGGGTGCTGGGTGCTCAGTGCTCAGGGTGCTGGGTGCTCAGTGCTCAGGGTGCTGGGTGCTCAGTGATCGGGGTGCTGGGTGCTCAGTACTCAGGGTGCTCAGTACTCAGTACTCAGGGTGCTGGGTGCTCAGTGCTTGGGGTGCTGGGTGCTCAGTGCTCAGGGTGCTGGGTGCTCAGTACTCAGTGCTCGGGGTCCTGAGTGCTCCGTGCTCGGGGTGCTGGGTGCTCAGTGCTCTCGGTGCTTAGTGCTCAGTACTCAGGGTGCTGGGTGCTCAGTACTCAGGGTGCTCAGTGCTCGGGGTGCTGGGTGCTCAGTACTCAGGGTGCTGGGTGCTCAGTACTCAGGGTGCTCCGTGCTCGGGGTGCTGGGTGCTCAGTGCTCAGGGTGATCGGTGCTCAGTACTCAGGATGCTGGGTGCTCAGTACTCAGGGTGCTGGGTGCTCAGTACTCAGGGTGCTGGTTGCTCAGTCCTCAGGGTGCTCAGTGCTCAGGGTGCTGGGTGATCAGTGCTCGGGGTGCTCGGTGCTCAGTACTCAGGGTGCTGAGTGCCCAGTACTCAGGGTGCTGGGTGCTCAGTACTCAGGGTGATCATTGCTCAGGGTGCTGGGTGCTCAGTACTCAGGGTGCTGGGTGCTCAGTGCTCAGGGTGCTCGGTGCTCAGTACGTTGGGTGCTCAGTACTCAGGGTGCTCGGTGCTCAGTAGTCGGGGTGCTGGGTGCTCATTAATCAGGGTGCTGGGTGCTCAGTACTCAGGGTGCTCAGTGCTTGGGGTGCAGGGTGCTCAGTACTCAGGGTGCTCTGTGCTTGGGGTGCTGGGTGCTCAGTACTCAGGGTGCTGTGTGCTCAGTGCTCAGGGTGCTGGGTGCTCAGTGCTCGGGGTGCTGGGTGCTCAGTGCTCGGGGTGCTGGGTGCTCAGTGCTCGGGGTGCTGGGTGCTCAGTGCTCAGGGTGCTGGGTGCTCAGTGCTCGGGGTGCCTGGTGCTCAGTGCTCGGGGTGCTTGGTGCTCAGTGCTCGGGGTGCTGGGTTCTCAGTGCTCAGTGTGCTGGGTGCTCGGTGCTCGGGGTGCTGGGTGCTTAGTGCTCGGGGTGCCCGGTGCTCAGTACTCGGGGTTCTGGGTGCTCAGTGCTCAGGGTACTCGGTGCTCAGTACGTTGGGTGCTCAGTACTCAGGGTGCTGGGTGCTCAGTGCTCAGGGTGCTAGGTGCTCAGTGCTCAGGGTGCTGGGTGCTCAGTGCTCAGGGTGCTGGGTGCTCAGTGCTCAGGGTGCTGGGTGCTCGGTGCTCTGGGTGCTGGGTGCTTAGTGCTCGGGGTGCTTGGTGCTCAGTACTCAGGGTGCTGGGTGCTCGGTGCTCAGTACGCAGTGTGCTCAGTACTCAGGGTGCTTGGTGCTCAGTGCTCAGGGTGCTGGGTGCTCGGTGCTCGGGGTGCTGGGTGCTTAGTGCTCGGGTTGCTGGGTGCTCAGTACTCAGGGTGCTGGGTGCTAAGTGCTCAGTACTCAGGGTGCTGGGTGCTCAGTGCTCAGGGTTCTGGGTGCTCAGTGCTCAGGGTGCTGGGTGCTCGGAGCTCGGGGTGCTGGGTGCTTAGTGCTCGGGTTGCTGGGTGCTCAGTACTCAGGGTGCTGGGTGCTCAGAACTCAGGGTGCTGGGTGCTCAGTGCTCAGGGTGCTGGGTGCTCGGTGCTCGGGGTGCAGGGTGCTTAGTGCTCGGGTTGCTGGGTGCTCAGTACTCAGGGTGCTGGGTGCTCAGTGCTCGGGGTGCTGGGTGCTCAGTGCTCAGTACTCAGGGTGCTGGGTGCTCAGTGCTCAGGGTGCTGTGTGTTCAGTTCTCAGGGTGCTGGGTGCTCAGTACTCAGGGTGCTGGGTGCTCAGTACTCAGAGTGCTGGGTGCTCAGTGCTCAGGGTGCTGGGTGCTCGGTGCTCGGGGTGCTGGGTGTTTAGTGCTCGGGTTGCTGGGTGCTCAGTACTCAGCGTGCTGGGTGCTCATTGCTCGGGGTGCTGGGTGCTCAGTGCTCAGTACTCAGGGTGCTGGGTGCTCAGTGCTCAGGGTGCTGTGTGCTCAGTGCTCAGGGTGCTGGGTACTCAGTGCTCAGGGTGCTGGGTGCTCAGTACTCAGGGTGCTGGGTGCTCAGTACTCAGGGTGCTGGGTGCTCTGTGCTCGGGGTGCTGGGTGCTCAGTGCTCGCGGTGCTGGGTGCTCAGTGCTCAGGGTGCTCGGTGCTCAGTACTCAGGGTGCTGGGTGCTCTGTGCTCGAGGTGCTCAGTACTCAGGGTGCTGTGTGTTCAGTGCTCAGTGTGCTGGGTGCTCAGTACTCAGGGTGCTCGGTGCTTAGTACTCAGGGTGCTGGGTGCTCAGTACTCCGGGTGCTGGGTGCTCAGTGCTCGGGGTTCTCGGTGCTCAGTGCTCAAGGTGCTGGGTGCTCAGTACTCAGCGTGCTCATTGCTCAGGGTGCTGGGTGCTCAGTACTCAGGGTGCTGGGTGCTCAGTGCTCAGGGTGCTCGGTGCTCAGTACGTTGGGTGCTCAGTACTCAGGGTGCTTGGTGCTCAGTACTAGGGGTGCTGGGTGCTCATTAATCAGGGTGATGGGTGCTCAGTAATCAGGGTGCTCAGTGCTTGGGGTTCAGGGTGCTCAGTACTCAGGGTGTTCTGTGCTTGGGGTGCTGGGTGCTCAGTACTCAGGGTGCTGGGTGCTCAGTGCTCAGGGTGTTGGGTGCTCAGTACTCAGGGTGCTGGGTGCTCAGTACTCAGGGTGCTGGGTGCTCAGTGCTCGGGGTGTTGGGTGCTCAGTGCTCGGGGTGCTGGGTGCTCAGTGCTCGGGGTGCTGGGTGCTCAGTGCTCGGGGTTCTGGGTGCTCAGTGCCCAGGGTGCTGGGTGATGAGTGCTCGGGGTGCTGGGTGCTCAGTGCTCAGGGTGCTGGGTGCTCGGTGCTCGGGGTGCTGGGTGCTTAGTGCTCGTGGTGCCCGGTGCTCAGTACTCGGGGTTCTGGGTGCTCAGTGCTCAGGGTACTCGGTGCTCAGTACGTTGGGTGCTCAGTACTCAGGGTGCTGGGTGCTCAGTGCTCAGGGTGCTGGGTGCTCAGTGCTCAGGGTGCTGGGTGCTCAGTGCTCAGGGTGCTGGGTGCTCAGTGCTCAGAGCGCTGGGTGCTCAGTGCTCAGGGTGCTGGGTGCTCGGTGCTCTGGGTGCTGGGTGCTTAGTGCTCGGGGTGCTCGGTGCTCAGTACTCGGGGTGCTCAGTGCTCAGTACTCAGGGTGGTGGGTGCTCAGTGTTCAGGGTGCTGGGTGCTCAGTACTCAGGGTGCTGGGTGCTCGGTTCTCAGTACGCAGGGTTCTCAGTACTCAGGGTGCTGGGTGCTCAGTACTCAGGGTGCTCGGTGCTCAGTACTCAGGGTGCTGGGTGCTCATTGCTAGGGGTGCTGGGTGCTCAGTACTCAGGGTGCTGGGTGCTCAGTGCTCGGGGTGCTCGGTGCTCAGTACGCTGGGTGCTCAGTACTCAGGGTGCTGGGTGCTCGGTTCTCAGTACGCAGGGTTCTCAGTACTCAGGGTGCTGGGTGCTCAGTACTCAGGGTGCTCGGTGCTCAGTACTCAGGGTGCTGGGTGCTCATTGCTAGGGGTGCTGGGTGCTCAGTACTCAGGGTGCTGGGTGCTCAGTGCTCGGGGTGCTCGGTGCTCAGTACGCTGGGTGCTCAGTACTCAGGGTGCTGGGTGCTCAGTACTCAGGGTGCTGGGTGCTTAGTACTCAGGGTGCTGGGTGCTCAGTGCTCCGGGTGCTGGGTGCTCAGTGCTCAGTACTCAGGGTGCTGGGTGCTCAGTGCTCAGGTTGCTGGGTGCTCAGTGCTCAGGGTGCTTCGTGCTCGGTGCTCGGTGCTCGGGGTGCTGGGTGCTTAGTGCTCGGGGTGCTGGGTGCTCAGTACTCAGGGTGCTGGGTGGTCAGTACTCACGGTGCTGGGTGCTCAGTACTCGGGGTGCTGGGTGCTCACTACTCAGGGTGCTGGGTGCTCAGTACTCAGGGTGCTGGGTGCTCAGTGCTCGGGGTGCTCGGTGCTCAGTACTCAGGGTGCTCATTACTCAGGGTGCTCAGTACTCAGGGTGCTGGGTGCTCAGTACTCAGGGTGCTCAGTACTCAGGGTGCTGGGTGCTCAGTGCTCGGGGTGCTGGGTGCTCAGTGCTCAGGGTGATCGGTGCTCAGTACTCAGGATGCTGGGTGCTCAGTACTCAGGGTGCTGGGTGCTCAGTACACAGGGTGCTGGTTGCTCAGTCCTCAGGGTGCTCAGTGCTCAGGGTGCTGGGTGCTCAGTGCTCGGGGTGGTCGGTGCTCAGTACTCAGGGTGCTGGGTGCTCAGTACTCAGGGTGCTGGGTGCTCAGTACTCAGGGTGCTGGGTGCTCAGTGCTCGTAGTACTGGGTGCTCAGTGCTCAGGGTGCTCAGTGCTCAGTACTCAGGGTGCTGGGTGCTCATTACTCAGGGTGCTGGGTGCTCAGTGCTCGGGGTGCTGGGTGCTCAGTACTCAGGGTGCTGGGTGCTCAGTGCTCAGGGTGCTCGGTGCTCAGTACTCATGGTGCTGGGTGATCATTCTCAGGGTGCTGGGTGCTCAGTACTCAGGTTGCTCAGTACACTGGGTGCTCGGTGCTCAGTACTCATGGTGCTGGCTGCTCAGTACTAAGGGTGCTCGGTGCTCAGTTCTCAGGGTGCTCGGTGCTCAGTGTTTGGGGTGCTGGGTGCTCAGTACTCAGGGTGCTGAGTGCTCAGTGCTCAGGGTGCTCGGTGCTCAGTGCTCTGTGTGCTGGGTGCTCAGTACTCAGTGCTCAGGATGCTGGGTGCTCAGTGCTCAGGGTGCTGGGTGCTCAGTGCTCAGGGAGCTCAGTGCTCAGTACTTAGGGTGCTGGGTGCTCAGTACTCAGGGTGCTGGGTGCTCAGTGCTCGGGGTGCCCGGTGCTCAGGGCTCGGGGTGCTCGGTGCTCAGTACTCAGGGTGCTGGGTGCTCAGTACTCACGGTGCTGGGTGCTCAGTGCTCGGGGTGCTGGGTGCTCAGTGCTCGGGGTGCTGGGTGCTCAGTGCTCAGGGTGCTGTGTGCTCAGTATTCAGGGTGCTGGGTGCTCAGTGCTTGGGGTGCTGGGTGCTCAGTACTCAGGGTGCTGGGTGCTCAGTACTCAGGGTGCTCGGTGCTCAGTGCTTGGGGTCCTGGGTGCTCAGTACTCAGGGTGCTGGGTGCTCAGTGCTCAGGGTGCTGCGTGCTCAGTGCTCAGGGTGCTGGGTGCTCAGTACTCAGTGCTCAGGATGCTGGGTGCTCAGTGCTCGGGCTGCTGGGTGCTCAGTGCTCAGGGTGCTGGGTGCTCAGTACTCAGGGTGCTGGGTGCTCAGTTCTCAGGGTGCTGGGTGCTCAGTGCTCTGGGAGCTGGGTGCTCAGTGCTCGGGGTTCTCGGTGCTCAGTGCTCAAGGTGCTGGGTGCTCAGTACTCAGGGTGCTCATTGCTCAGGGTGCTGGGTGCTCAGTACTCAGGGTGCTGGGTGCTCAGTGCTCAGGGTGATGGGTGCTCAGTACTCAGGGTGCTCAGTGCTTGGGGTGCAGGGTGCTCAGTACTCAGGGTGCTCTGTGCTTGGGGTGCTGGGTGCTCAGTACTCAGGGTGCTGGGTGCTCAGTACTAAGGGTGCTGGGTGCTCAGTGCTCGGGGTGCTGGGTGCTCAGTGCTCGGGGTGCTGGGTGCTCAGTGCTCGGGGTGCTGGGTGCTCAGTGCTCGGGGTTCTTGGTGCTCAGTGCCCGGGGTGCTGGGTGCTCAGTGCTCGGGGTGCTGGGTGCTCAGTGCTCGGGGTGCTTGGTGCTCAGTGCTCGGGGTGCTGGGTGCTCAGTGCTCAGGGTGCTGGGTGCTCGGTGCTCGAGGTGCTGGGTGCTTAGTGCTCGGGGTGCCCGGTGCTCAGTACTCCGGGTTCTGGGTGCTCAGTGCTCAGGGTACTCGGTGCTCAGTACGTTGCGTGCTCAGTACTCAGGGTGCTGGGTGCTCAGTGCTCAGGGTGCTGGGTGCTCAGTGCTCAGGGTGCTGGGTGCTCAGTGCTCAGGGTGCTGGGTGCTCAGTGCTCACGGTGCTGGGTGCTCAGTGCTCAGGGTGCTGGGTGCTCGGTGCTCTGGGTGCTGGGTGCTTAGTGCTCGGGGTGCCCGGTGCTCAGTACTCGGGGTGCTCAGTGCTCAGTACTCAGGGTGGTGGGTGCTCAGTGCTCAGGGTGCTGGGTGCTCAGTACTCAGGGTGCTGGGTGCTCGGTTCTCAGTACGCTGGGTGCTCAGTACTCAGGGTGCTGGGTGCTCAGTACTCAGGGTGCTTGGTGCTCAGTACTCAGGGTGCTGGGTGCTCAGTGCTCGGGGTGCTGGGTGCTCAGTACTCAGGGTGCTGGGTGCTCAGTGCTCGGGGTGCTCGGTGCTCAGTACGCTGTGTGCTCAGTACTCAGGGTGCTGGGTGCTCAGTACTCAGGGTGCTGGGTGCTTAGTACTCAGGGTGCTGGGTGCTCAGTGCTCGGGGTGCTGGGTGCTCAGTGCTCAGTACTCAGGGTGCTGGGTGCTCAGTGCTCAGTTTGCTGGGTGCTCAGTGCTCAGGGTGCTTCGTGCTCGGTGCTCGGTGCTCGGGGTGCTGGGTGCTTAGTGCTCGGGGTGCTGGGTGCTCAGTACTCAGGGTGCTGGGTGGTCAGTACTCACGGTGCTGGGTGCTCAGTACTCGGGGTGCTGGGTGCTCACTACTAAGGGTGCTGGGTGCTCAGTACTCAGGGTGCTGGGTGATCAGTGCTCGGGGTGCTCGGTGCTCAGTACTCAGGGTGCTCATTACTCAGGGTGCTCCGTACTCAGGGTGCTGGGTGCTCAGTACTCAGGGTGCTCAGTACTCAGGGTGCTGGGTGCTCAGTGCTCGGGGTGCTGGGTGCTCAGTACTCAGGGTGCTCAGTACTCAGGGTGCTGGGTGCTCAGTGCTCGGGGTGCTGGGTGCAAAGTGCTCAGGGTGATCGGTGCTCAGTACTCAGGATGCTGGGTGCTCAGTACTCAGGGTGCTGGGTGCTCAGTACTCAGGGTGCTGGTTGCTCAGTCCTCAGGGTGCTCAGTGCTCAGGGTGCTGGGTGCTCAGTGCTCGGGGTGCTCGGTGCTCAGTACTCAGGGTGCTGGGTGCTCAGTACTCAGGGTGCTGGGTGCTCAGTACTCAGGGTGCTGGGTGCTCAGTGCTCGTAGTGCTGGGTGCTCAGTGCTCAGGGTGCTCAGTGCTCAGTACTCAGGGTGCTGGGTGCTCATTACTCAGGGTGCTGGGTGCTCAGTGCTCGGGGTGCTGGGTGCTCAGTACTCAGGGTGCTGGGTGCTCAGTGCTCAGGGTGCTCGGTGCTCAGTACTCATGGTGCTGGGTGCTCATTCTCAGGGTGCTGGGTGCTCAGTACTCAGGTTGCTCAGTACTCTGGGTGCTCGGTGCTCAGTACTCATGGTGCTGCCTGCTCAGTGCTAAGGGTGCTCGGTGCTCAGTTCTCAGGGTGCTCGGTGCTCAGTGTTTGGGGTGCTGGGTGCTCAGTACTCAGGGTGCTGAGTGCTCAGTGCTCAGGGTGCTCGGTGCTCAGTGCTCTGGGTGCTGGGTGCTCAGTACTCAGTGCTCAGGATGCTGGGTGCTCAGTGCTCAGGGTGCTTGGTGCTCAGTGCTCAGGGAGCTCAGTGCTCAGTACTTAGGGTGCTGGGTGCTCAGTACTCAGGGTGCTGGGTGCTCAGTGCTCGGGGTGCCCTGTGCTCAGTGCTCGGTGTGCTCGGTGCTCAGTACTCAGGGTGCTGGTGTGCACAGTACTCACGGTGCTGGGTGCTCAGTGCTCGGGGTGCTGGGTGCTCACTGCTCGGGGTGCTGGGTGCTCAGTACTCAGGGTGCTGGGTGCTCAGTGCTCAGGGTGCTGGGTGCTCAGTACTCAGGGTGCTGGGTGCTCAGTGCTCGGGGTGCCCTGTGCTCAGTGCTCGGTGTGCTCGGTGCTCAGTACTCAGGGTGCTCAGCGCTCAGTACTCAGGGTGCTGGGTGATCAGTGCTCGCGGTGCTCGTTGCTCAGTACGTTGGGTGCTCAGTGCTCAGGGTGCTGGGTGCTCAGTACTCAGGGTGCTGGGTGCTCAGTGCTCAGGGTGCTGGCTGCTCAGTGCTCGGGGTGCTGGGTGCTCAGTTCTCAGGGTGCTGGGTGCTCAGTACTCAGGGTGCTGGGTGCTCAGTACTTGCGGTGCTGGGTGCTCAGTGCTCAGCGTGCTGGGTGCTCAGTACTCAGGGTGCTCGGTGCTCAGTGCTTGGGGTGCCGGGTGCTCAGTACTCAGGGTGCTGGGTGCTCAGTGCTCAGGGTGCTGCGTGCTCAGTGCTCAGGGTGCTGGGTACTCAGTACTCAGTGCTCAGGATGCTGGGTGCACAGTGCTCGGGCTGCTGGGTGCTCAGTGCTCAGGGTGCTGGGTGCTCAGTACTCAGGGTGCTGGGTGCTCAGTGCTCAGGGTGCTGGGTGCTCAGTGCTCTGGGTGCTGGGTGCTCAGTGCTCAGGGTGCTGGGTGCTCAGTGCTCAGTGTGCTGGGTGCTCAGTGCTCGGGGTGCTGGGTGCTGAGTGCTCAGGGTGCTGGGTGCTCAGTGCTCGGGGTGCTCGGTGCTCAGTACACAGGGTGCTGGGTGCTCAGTGCTCGGGGTGCTGGGTGCTCAGTGCTCAGTACTCAGGGTGCTGGGTGCTCAGTGCTCGGGGTGCTGGGTGCTCAGTACTCAGGGTGCTCAGTGCTCAGTACTCAGGGTGCTGGGTGCTCATTACTCAGGGTGCTGGGTGCTCAGTGCTCGTAGTGCTGGGTGCTCAGTGCTCAGGGTGCTCAGTGCTCAGTACTCAGGGTGCTGGGTGCTCATTACTCAGGGTGCTGGGTGCTCAGTGCTCGGGGTGCTGGGTGCTCAGTACTCAGGGTGCTGGGTGCTCAGTGCTCAGGGTGCTCGGTGCTCAGTACTCATGGTGCTGGGTGCTCATTCTCAGGGTGCTGGGTGCTCAGTACTCAGGTTGCTCAGTACTCTGGGTGCTCGGTGCTCAGTACTCATGGTGCTGCCTGCTCAGTGCTAAGGGTTCTCGGTGCTCAGTTCTCAGGGTGCTCGGTGCTCAGTGTTTGGGGTGCTGGGTGCTCAGTACTCAGGGTGCTGAGTGCTCAGTGCTCAGGGTGCTCGGTGCTCAGTGCTCTGGGTGCTGGGTGCTCAGTACTCAGTGCTCAGGATGCTGGGTGCTCAGTGCTCAGGGTGCTTGGTGCTCAGTGCTCAGGGAGCTCAGTGCTCAGTACTTAGTGTGCTGGGTGCTCAGTACTCAGGGTGCTGGGTGCTCAGTGCTCGGGGTGCCCTGTGCTCAGTGCTCGGTGTGCTCGGTGCTCAGTACTCAGGGTGCTGGTGTGCACAGTACTCACGGTGCTGGGTGCTCAGTGCTCGGGGTGCTGGGTGCTCACTGCTCGGGGTGCTGGGTGCTCAGTACTCAGGGTGCTGGGTGCTCAGTGCTCAGGGTGCTGGGTGCTCAGTACTCAGGGTGCTGGGTGCTCAGTGCTCGGGGTGCCCTGTGCTCAGTGCTCGGTGTGCTCGGTGCTCAGTACTCAGGGTGCTCAGCGCTCAGTACTCAGGGTGCTGGGTGATCAGTGCTCGGGGTGCTCGTTGCTCAGTACGTTGGGTGCTCAGTGCTCAGGGTGCTGGGTGCTCAGTACTCAGGGTGCTGGGTGCTCAGTGCTCAGGGTGCTGGCTGCTCAGTGCTCGGGGTGCTGGGTGCTCAGTTCTCAGGGTGCTGGGTGCTCAGTACTCAGGGTGCTGGGTGCTCAGTACTCACGGTGCTGGGTGCTCAGTGCTCAGCGTGCTGGGTGCTCAGTACTCAGGGTGCTCGGTGCTCAGTGCTTGGGGTGCCGGGTGCTCAGTACTCAGGGTGCTGGGTGCTCAGTGCTCAGGGTGCTGCGTGCTCAGTGCTCAGGGTGCTGGGTACTCAGTACTCAGTGCTCAGGATGCTGGGTGCACAGTGCTCGGGCTGCTGGGTGCTCAGTGCTCAGGGTGCTGGGTGCTCAGTACTCAGGGTGCTGGGTGCTCAGTGCTCAGGGTGCTGGGTGCTCAGTGCTCTGGGTGCTGGGTGCTCAGTGCTCAGGGTGCTGGGTGCTCAGTGCTCAGTGTGCTGGGTGCTCAGTGCTCGGGGTGCTGGGTGCTGAGTGCTCAGGGTGCTGGGTGCTCAGTGCTCGGGGTGCTCGGTGCTCAGTACACAGGGTGCTGGGTGCTCAGTGCTCGGGGTGCTGGGTGCTCAGTGCTCAGTACTCAGGGTGCTGGGTGCTCAGTGCTCGGGGTGCTGGGTGCTCAGTACTCAGCGTGCTGGGTGCTCAGTACTCAGGGTGCTGGGTGCTCAGTGCTCAGGGTGCTGGGTGCTCAGTACTCAGGGTGCTGGATGCTCAGTGATTGGGGTGCTGGGTGCTCAGTACTCAGGGTGCTCAGTGCTCGGGGAGCTCGGTGCTCAGAACTCAGGGTGCTGGGTGCTCAGTGCTCAGGGTGCTGGGTGCTCAGTACTCAGGGTGCTGGGTGCTCGGTGCTCAGTACGCTGGGTGCTCAGTACTCAGGGTGCTGGGTGCTCAGTACTCACGGTGCTGTGTGCTCAGTGCTCGGGGTGCTGGGTGCTCAGTACTCAGGGTGCTGGGTGCTCAGTGCTCGGGGTGCTCGGTGCTCAGTACGCTGGGTGCTCAGTACTCAGGGTGCTGGGTGCTCAGTACTCAGGGTGCTGGGTGCTTAGTACTCAGGCTGCTGGGTGCTCAGTGCTCAGGGTGCTGGGTGCTCAGTGCTCAGTACTCAGGGTGCTGGGTGCTCAGTGCTCAGGGTGCTGGGTGCTTGGTGCTCGGGGTGCTGGGTGCTTAGTGCTCGGGGTGCTGGGTGCTCAGTACTCAGGGTGCTGGGTGGTCAGTACTCACGATGCTGGGTGCTCAGTACTCGGGGGTGCTGGGTGCTCACTACTCAGTGTGCTGGGTGCTCAGTACTCAGGGTGCTCGGTGCTCAGTGCTTGGGGTGCTGGGTGCTCAGTACTCAGGGTGCTGGGTGCTCAGGGTGCTGCGTGCTCAGTGCTCAGGGTGCTGGGTGATCAGTACTCAGTGCTCAGGATGCTGGGTGCTCAGTGCTCGGGCTGCTGGGTGCTCAGTGCTCAGGGTGCTGGGTGCTCAGTACTCAGGGTGCTGGGTTCTCCGTACTCAGGGTGCTGGGTGCACAGTGCTAGGGGTGCTGGGTGCTCAGTGCTCGGGGTCTGGGTGCTCAGCACTCAGGGTGCTGGGTGCTCAGTGCTCGGGGTGCTGGGTGCTGAGTGCTCAGGGTGCTGGGTGCTCAGTGCTCGGGGTGCTCGGGGTGCTCGGTGCTCAGTACACAGGGTGCTGGGTGCTCAGTGCTCGGGGTGCTGGGTGCTCAGTGCTCAGTACTCAGGGTGCTGGGTGCTCAGTGCTCGGGGTGCTGGGTGCTCAGTACTCAGCCTGCTGGGTGCTCAGTACTCAGGGTGCTGGGTGCTCAGTGCTCAGGGTGCTGGGTGCTCAGTGCTCAGGGTGCTGGGTGCTCAGTGATCGGGGTGCTGGGTGCTCAGTACTCAGGGTGCTCAGTGCTCGGGGAGCTCGGTGCTCAGTACTCAGGGTGCTGGGTGCTCAGTACTCAGTGCTCGGGGTCCTGGGTGCTCCGTGCTCGGGGTGCTGGGTGCTCAGTGCTCTGGGTGCTTAGTGCTCAGTACTCAGGGTGCTGGGTGCTCAGTACTCAGGGTGCTCAGTGCTCGGGGTGCTGGGTGCTCAGTGCTCAGGGTGATAGGTGCTCAGTACTCAGGATGCTGTGTACTCAGTACTCAGGGTGCTGGGTGCTCAGTGCTCGGGGTGCTCGGTGCTCAGTACTCAGGGTGCTGAGTGCTCAGTACTCAGGGTGCTGGGTGCTCAGTACTCAGGGTGCTGGGTGCTCAGTGCTCGGGGTGCTGGGTGCTCAGTGCTCAGGGTGATCAGTGCTCAGTTCTCAGGGTGCTCAGTGCTCAGTACTCAGGGTGCTGAGTGCTCAGTGCTCAGGGTGCTGGGTGCTCAGTACTCAGGGTGCTGGGTGCTCGGTGCTCAGTACGCTGGGTGCTCAGTACTCAGGGTGCTGGGTGATCAGTACTCAGGGTGCTCGGTGCTCAGTACTCAGCGTGCTGGGTGCTCAGTGCTCGGGGTGCTGGGTGCTCAGTACTCAGGGTGCTGGGTGCTCAGTGCTCGGGGTGCTCGGTGCTCAGTACGCTGGGTGCTCAGTACTCAGGATGCTGGGTGCTCAGTACTCAGGGTGCTGGGTGCTTAGTACTCAGGGTGCTGGGTGCTCAGTGCTCAGGGTGCTGGGTGCTCAGTGCTCAGTGCTCAGGGTGCTGGGTGCTCAGTGCTCAGGGTGCTGGGTGCTCGGCGCTCGGGGTGCTGGGTGCTTAGTGCTCGGGGTGCTGGGTGCTCAGTACTCAGGGTGCTGGGTGGTCAGTACTCACGGTGCTGGGTGCTCAGTACTCGGGGTGCTGGGTGCTCACTACTCAGGGTGCTGGGTGCTCAGTACTCAGGGTGCTGGGTGCCCAGTGCTCGGGGTGCTCGGTGCTCAGTACTCAGGGTGCTGGTTGCTCAGTGCTCAGGGTGCTGGGTGCTCAGTACTCAGTGTGCTGGGTGCTCAGTGCTCAGGGTGCTGGGTGCTCAGTACTCAGGGTGCTCAGTACTCAGGGTGCTGTGTGCTCAGTACTCAGGGTGCTCAGGACTCAGGGTGCTGGCTGCTCAGTGCTCGGGGTGCTGGGTGCTCAGTACTCAGGGTGCTCAGTACTCAGGGTGCTGGGTGCTCAGTGCTCGGGGTGCTGGGTGCTCAGTGCTCAGGGTGATCGGTGCTCAGTACTCAGGATGCTGGGTACTCAGTACTCAGGGTGCTGGATGCTCAGTACTCAGGGTGCTGGTTGCTCAGTCCTCAGCGTGCTCAGTGCTCAGGGTGCTGGGTGCTCAGTGCTCGGGGTGCTGGGTGCTCAGTGCTCAGGGTGCTGGGTGCTCAGTGCTCAGGGTGCTCAGTGCTCAGTACTCAGGGTGCTGGGTGCTCATTACTCAGTGTGCTTGGTGCTCAGTGCTCGGGGTGCTGGGTGCTCAGTACTCAGGGTACTGGGTGCTCAGTGCTCAGGGTGCTGGGTGCTCAGTGCTCAGGGTGCTGGGTGCTCAGTATTCAGGGTGCTGGGTGCTCAGTACTCAGGGTGCTGGGTGCTCAGTGCTCGGGGGGGCTGGGTGCCCAGTGCTCAGGGTGCTGGGTGCTCATTACTTAGGGTGCTGGGTGCTCAGTGCTCGGGGTGCTCGGTGCTCAGTACTCAAGGTGCTGGGTGCTCAGTGCTCACGGTGCTGGGTGCTCAGTCCTCGGGGTGCTCCGTGCTCAGTTCTCAGGGTGCTCGCTGCTCAGTGTTTGGGGTGCTGGGTGCTCAGTACTCAGGGTGCTGGGTGCTCAGTGTTCAGGGTGCTGGGTGCTCAGTGCTCAGCGTGCTGGGTGCTCAGTACTCAGTGCTCAGGATGCTGGGTGCTCAGTGCTCAGGGTGCTCAGTGCTCGGGGTGCAGGGTGCTCAGTACTCAGGGTGCTGGGTGCTCAGTACTCAGGGTGCTCAGTACTCAGGGTGCTGGGTGCTCAGTGCTCAGGGTGCTGGGTGCTCAGTACTCAGGGTGCTGGGTGCTCAGTGCTCAGGGTGCTTGGTGCTTAGTTCTCGGGGTGCTGGGTGCTCATTCTCGGGGTGCTGGGTGCTCAGTACTCAGGGTGCTGTGTGCTCAGTGCTCGGGGTGCTCGGTGCTCAGTACACAGGGTGCTGGTTGCTCAGTGCTCGGGGTGCTGGGTGCTCAGTACTCAGGGTGCTGGGTGCTCAGTTCTCAGTACTCAGCGTGCTCTGTGCTCAGTGCTCAGAGTGTTTGATGCTCAGTACTCAGGGTGCTGGGTGTTCAGTGCTCAGTGCTCAGGGTG